>NC_048926.1:42775913-42784864 GCF_011077185.1 Oxyura jamaicensis
AAAAAAAAAAAAAAAAAAAAAAAAAAAAAAAGAGCAATTTCTGAAGTCACCATCAGTTTCTTTCTACAGTTGAGAATGAAAATCAGAACATGCATGTCAAAGCAGAATTCCAGTCTCAAGCCAGCTGTATTTGGCATTCAAGAGTTCATCTGTGTGGTAAATTAGGTCAATAAATACCCAATAATTACTGCATATCAGTAGTTCTTATCTTACTGCTGGCCTATAATTCTAAGACCCATGCCTGATGATTCCTCTAGCAGGACTGTTAATTTTTTCATCTGACTGCATCTGTAAATTGCTTTAATCTAATCTAGGTTCTCAATTTTTTTATTTCACTCAATTTAAAATCAAAGAATTTCTGATATGCTAAAACTAGTGACACAGAATACTAATACCAGCAGGCAGTGCAACTGCTATTTAGATTCAGTATTAGATGTGAAGAATTCTCCACATTCCCATTTATAGAATTCAACAATGTGTGTTATGTGGAAAATAACATTGTGTTCTTCCAGATCAAAATAGACAGTGGTATAATAACTCTTTCTTCAAAAAACTTGCCTGTAATGGGTGAAAATTAAAATTTGGAACTTGGGAAGGCTTCAAATTAGGTGGTATATAGGATCCTCATGCAATGAATACCAAAACATCACATTTATTAATATTATGGATGGTAATCTACTAAGGCAAAGGTGTTGCACAAAACAGTAAGTATGTATTTTTCATCTCACTATAATGAATAAAAATGAATGAATTACGAGCCTGGAAAGTAGTAGTTATTGTGACACTTTTGTATTCAATGTGGGAAGACAGAAGACAGTCCCAACAAGTACTTATGCATAATGAGTTATTCAGAAGGACTAAATACGCCAATGCAGAAAATCATAATAAAGATTACTGGGAAGACAAATGATCAGAGAAAACAATAAATTAAAACCAGAAGTTCTAAAGAGTGCTGCATTTGATAGAACTCCTTAATTCCAGTCTTCTTCGCTTAAACAATGACAATTTGAACTTAGAAGCAACAACTAGAAATACCAAAAAGAAGTTAATTAATTTTTTAATAGATGGTAATAAAATTGAAATTATAAAATTCAGGAAAAGGATGAGGGAAACTAAATATTCCTGATATAAATCTGTATTGCCAGATGAAGGACCAGCAAGAAAAATGTTTGAATTATATTAGCAACAAAAGAAATAATGTCAATGATCGAAGCGCATTTCAGGATAGGTATGGTAAACTATTAACATTGCATGTAAGGAAAAACTATTCAAATACAGAACAGAAATATTACAGAAATTTCTGTTCTGTATTTGGAAAGAATCTAGATAGTTTACCTGTACAATGGAAGATTTGCAGGTTGTCAAGAGCAGAGGATTATATTTTAAAACGTACATTGACTAGAATCCTTTTAAAATCATCAAACCTGACACTTCCAAAAGAGTTGGCCAAATAGATTATATGGCAGAAAATAACCAGTCTTTTATAACCTTGAAATGTTGAGAAAATATTGTAAGAAAAGGCTTACTGGTAGATCGGGTAATGATACAACAGGTAGCTGGATGCCAGTCATGGTCAAAATAAAGGCAAAAAGTAGCATATGATTAAGTATATAAAAGCTGTAAAACTTGAAATCCAAACAATATTATTTCATTGGAAGTATTCTGGAATCCAGGTTAGGTTTTGCCATGGACTTCCTGATTTACAAACACAGAACTGGGAAACACTGTTCTCTGGTGGAGCTGCACAGGACAGACAGCAAGGAAAGGTAAGGCTATAGCATACATGGAAGTAAGCACATACTTCCATACTTCCATACTTTATGGTGGAGCACATACTTGCTCCACCAGATAGAAAATGGCTGAAAAACAAAAGCAGTTCTCACATACCTGCCAACATAATAAGGAAATGAGAGGAAATAATGAAATAATCCACAATGATCAAGGGAAAGCAAGCCAACTATTGAATCTCTGCCCTTTGCAACATCTTTTATAGATAAGCTTGTCCCAAGAAAAACAAATGCTCTCAGTTTCCATTTACTTCTACCCCAGCTGCTTTAATTTAAGATAAAAATTCATTTTTTATAAAGGAGGAACTGCAGGGAAAATCCTTTCAGGTCTTTCTCTTATTATGGAATGACAAATTAATTCTGAAACAATATCATTAGGATTTCAAGGTCCATGTACTCCCCATTTCTGCCATCCACAGAACAGAATACAGAAGGCAGCTGACAGCAGCATATTCTGTAACCTTCTCTGAGGCTTTAGGGGGGCTCCAGGAAGCACAGAATAAATTTATAGTTAATTTACCCTAGGTCGTTTTTGTTTGTTTTGTTTTGTTTTTTAATAAAGTAATTTAGGTATGTAAATGCCAGCATTAATAGAACCACAACCAAATCATAGTGAAAATATCATCACAGTTAATCAATCACAACATACTCCTGTGAGGGAAAATGGAAGAAAAATAAGAGCTAGCAAAACATACCAGCATTATATTAGCACCCATAACTTTAAAATATATAAAAAAAAAAAATGAAACAGAATATAAGCTAGATCAGACTGCATAAATTCCAGAAGGAAGGTTATAGCGAAGGCAGAGCCAAGCTTCAATCAGTGCTATCCAGTGACAGGACAAGATGCAATAGCCACAAACTGAAATGCAAGAAATTCTTCTTGACTCTAAGAGTGAATGAACATTGGAATATGTTTCCCACAGAAGCTGTGAAGTCCCCATCCCTGAAGATATTCAAAACCCAACTGGAGATGGGTCTGAGCCTCTCCAAAGCAGGACCTGCTTTGAGCAGGGACTGCAGTCTAGACAGTCTACAGAGGTCCCTCCTGCTTCAAGCCTGTGACTATTATGGCATAATTTTCTAAACACCCTCTTCTTTTTCTGTAAAGTTTAGTCTCAATGAATATGACTGAATTATTTTATAGAACTTTCTGCTCAGTATAAGTCTGATCAATACAGGATTGAAAAAATTCTGCAGCAAATTCAACCCTTTTTATCTTAAGGCTCCCAGTGTTTCCAGGCTCATGTTAATGTTTATGGAATTTTTTTCAGAAATTGTCACTAGTGCAATGTCGTTGTAAGCATACCTACACCAGGGAATGTAATACCATACTAGGGAAACAGATGATCTAGCAATTAATGGACTGGAACACCACATTAGCATGCAACAATATTAGCTTAGATTCTAAAAAGCTGTATAACTGCATCAGCACAATGCTGCATCCAGCCTAATTACCTCTGCCGATCAGCCTGAATTTCACAGGATGGAACCATGCTGATGTGACTATACTCTGATCACAGCACCACACTACATGCTGTACACCAAACAGGAGGTAGCATTCTAGTATATTTGGAGATGAAGACTCCTGTAATTCTGTCTGTTCTATGTAAAACCACTCAGGAAAAGAAGAAAAAAAATGAAAGAAAAAATCTTGCATTTCAAAACCCATTTTTAGTACAAGGCATATCTAAGGCTATTACAAAATATACATATTTCAAGGATTTTAGCAATGCAGTCATGCTGCATATTGGTTATTTTCCAAGATCTTTAGCTGTTAACAGCAGATCTTGACATCTCTTGGGTTCCTCTCAGGTTATCTCTCTTAGAAGGAAAATCTATAATAAAGTCTTATTCTTTCATTGATAGAATTTTGTTTCTTCACATAAGATGCACACAAATCTCTGTTTCTTTTTAATAACATTGAAACTAAACATCAGACAGTTTTATTCCTCATACAGTTTCACCCAATCACTTCCTTAATAGTGTTACTCTTCACCTGCAGGAGGAAAAAAATATTACTTTATGGTCTTTGCTGAAGTTCTTCTGCTTGCTAAAAACTGAAGGTACATTAACAGTTTCCTCTAGGATGTATGTTAGGCTTTGCATAAAGAACAGCTCAACCTCAGTCATGCTCTGCTTACTTCCCAGAAAACGATCATGTTGCTCAGGTAGCTCATGTCAATTTCATCCACTTCCAAATAAGCAATGTCTTTGATGTCAGCTAATTATTTCTGCACTGCTTGAGCCTGTTCAACAAGGCTCTGTGTATCTGGGCTAACACAAGAAGCATAATAAAATTGTTCAAGTTAACTCATGATCTTCTCAGGTCACGTTCAAGAATAGGTTCCAAATTTATATTCTAATTTGACCCCTCAACATGCTCTTCATAGGTCAAAAGTTTTCATCTAAGCAGGGCCTTTCTTGGCTTGAAAATCTTTGTTTAATCTTTGTATTGAAAGTATCTTATCTCCCAGGGTTTTACTTTATTTCTTTCCTGCTGTGACTCTTTATTTAGAATTGCTCATCTTGTTTAAGCACGCTACACTGACTGACTGCCCAGCTAACTGACTTACAATGAATGTGTGAGACATCACTGAGGCAAAATCTGAGCAGAAAGGAAACGTGAGTGTTTTCTAGTATATGTCTAAATAAAATAACCGAAAGACCTCTAATACATATTCAAATGTTAATACTTTATTATAGCAAAGATTAATTTTGATTTTTATTACCCTGGAAAGTTTAGTGGTTTTTGTGTGTTTGCAACGCCACTGTATACCAGTGCCCATAGCAACCTCGTAAAATAAAGCACTGCTTCAAGGTAAACTTTTAGACAGCCCTAGCCCAAAGCAGTCGGTGTGGCAAGGCACTAAAAAAGGCCCATTTTACCTCCCCTTCTCCATTTTAAAATGTTGTTACTTTGGCTGATGATCCAACAGCAGGAAATACTCTATATAAATATCTTAAATACTCTTTGAATTGGCTGTTTGATATCAAGAGACATATACCATGCATAGCAAGAAAGAAAATAAAACCAAATATCCTGGACAGATAAATGAAGAAATAAATTATTACACACAGCTAGGCTCTGTGCACAAGAGATTGCAGAATAAACCAGATCTAGGATGTCAAGAAAAAAAAAATATTTTAGTTGTCAAAATGATTTTATGTAGGTTACTTAAATCTTTAACATACTATGGCTTGAGCTAATAGCATTGCTCTGCTGATGTACACTTACCTACCTATATTCTGCATCCAAACTGAATGACTACAGGATAACTGTTACTATACTATGCTCTTTGTATCCTTATTTTATAGATCCTCAACATACACTGGCCTCATCCAACAGTTCTAAAGTCTGTTCTGCTAATGGGAAATATTTGACACCATTGTTTAAACACCTGGTTGCAGCCATTTATGACTCCTTCATTTTCCCACTTTTAAATACCTACAGCTGTGGATTTCACAGTGTCACAAAACTATACTAAGATCCTGTTAACAGTTATTCACATTTTTTCACTGTCTTTGTTTCAAATACCACAAAGCAATCACAGAAACTTCCCTACATTAACTTAAAATCAGTTCCAAAAAGAAGAATGTTCAAAATAGTGCCAAGTTTTCTGTAAAAAAATCTAAGTGGCTGACAAACCTTAGTCATTTCTATATACAGATTTAATCTTTTTTATACACCATATACATCATTTCAAACTGTATATATAAATGACTTTGTTGTATGTAGTGTATTGTCAAGTTAGGGCTTTATTTGGAGATCTCAGTGGGTTTTCCCAGGATATATTCATTTCTAGTGAAATTGCTGATGCTCTAAGATTCAGTCCAGAGCACCTCAAAATGCAAGGAGCAAAAGGAATAAAAAATAAATATTTTATGAATATGATATTCAAGATGAAAGATAGCTTTATAGACATAAAAATGGACATTGGTCTAAGGTTGTGGCTTGTTGCTGTGGAAGACATGCTAACACTTACTGACAGTCGTTTAACTATAACTTACTAGCTTAGGAAACACACAACCAATTTTATGTAAATAGTGCATATGTTAAAAAGTACTGTTCTTCAGAGTTCCTAATGCAAAGATTTGCTTCTTTTTAAATCACTGCCTCTATATGTGTATATATACACACATTCCTCTATGGGTTTTATTTAAGAGGGCTTCATATAAAGTGTAAGAAAAATCCCTATATTTGGTGAAGATCCATTTTCATCTTTTCCTCAAAAGAGGACACAGGGACAAATGTCAGTGAGCTAAACAAGCCAGCTCTTTAAAACAGTTCACTATAATTTAGGCACTAAGAATAATACCATTTTCCCAATAAACTGCTTGATTACATCACATTGATTCATGCTTAGCACCCAGATCCTTCTTGCATGACACTTGCTTTGAAAAAATCATATTCATTATTACTACAGACTACCAAAAAAAAAAAAAAAAATCTGAAAAAGTGGTTGAGAACAGAAATTATGAGTACAAACAAAGCATTAGATGCAGAACAGAACTTGATTTGGGGGGACATAGGCTATAAATGCAAAAAGCAGGAATTACACAGAGAGATGTCTCCCACTTCACTCTTTCTGCATGACAGAGTATATAGCACAACTAGCTGAGAGACTATCAAGAACCCCAAACAGCTGTCTGCACTTATGGCTACAGTGAAACTAAATGATTTAATTATTTTTTAATTCAGCCTGACTAGATAGCATATTTATCTGTTTACAGACTACAAATGATAATTGATATAAATTTTTATTTTTTTCTTAATGAGAAGAAACTCTTAAATATAAAGTATACACTAGTAACCCTGATGGCTAGAATAACCTACAGCTCATATACATATTTATATAAAAGAAGGATCTTACTACCTTAGCATATTCAGAATACTAACCTTCCCACCCTGCCACACTTTTGGCAACTGCAGAGGAATTTTGTAAGATCACTGTTAATATGACCATGAATCTTTCTGTCAATAACAGCTTGGCACTAGCAGAAAGACTTTTAAAAAGCTGCTTAGCATTAGGTTTGCCCAGTATTTGCCATACTGTTTATGGTACCTGTTGAGAAACTGGAACCACTGAAGTAGTAAGTAACTAAAGTTGTATAATATATTTATATACATACAGGGGTTGATAAAAAATAAAATAAAATGTGTGTAAAGTACACAATTGTATCAGCATCATGGGCTGAATATGTTATTACATTGGTCTGAAAAGATAGGGTACAATAATGGTGGACTAACCCTTAAAGTGCCTTCAGCTCAGGAATAAATCTAGATTCAATTGTTAAAGGCTTCCAGACAGACTAAAAATTATCAACATTACCTTAGTATCTGTAAACTGTGCATTATTAGTAGCAGAAGACAGATAGCATAGAAATATATGTGCAAAAGTACCTAATGTCAATTATAATACTCTGCCTTATATCGATCTTGGAAAATGAATATATATGTTGCTTTTGGAGTTACTACGTACATACCCTCATTATTCTGAGGTTGACAGCCTTTTTGTTATTAAACTGACCATGTACAACTGAAAAATCTCACTAAGTTGTGAAACTTTGTGACACGTTCTTTGTAACATGCAGAACAACCAAGCCATAATAAAACACAAGTACAAAATGAAAAATCCTTCTCTGACTTGGGTTTTTCCATGCCTGGCTGACTAGCTGGTTTACCTCATCTATCAGAATCAATAAAACAGTGTAAAGATCCTACTCAGAAGCCTGTTTCCTCTGTCACAAGGTCCTCAAACTATACAACTGGGGTGAGCCAGGACGTTTCTGCCTGGCTGCAGGGCTCCTGCCCACAGCGACTACCTCCTCTCTGAAAGAACAACATGCTTATTTACAAGAACATTTGTTCAGCGCCACTGAAATGCAACACCTGACGTTTGTTTGGGCAAGGTGTAAGTATTTGCTCAGGAATTCACCGTGAGAACGTGACATAAGCCCTGACAGAGCTACCTGTAACAGGTGACCTGCGGTTTTATTTGCCTCCTTAGTCACAGCCTTGAGTTTGTGCTTTTTTTAGATGCTTCCTTTCCTTTTAACCATTCAGGTCATTCAAGTGCACATTCACTTCTTTTTGCTTTGTTCCTGAACTGTTCCTCTTCTTCCTTTGGATAAAATCTAGACAGTGTTTATACTTTATTAAAATTTGACTTAAATTCTTGAGAAGAATGAAAGAAAAATATGGTTTGACAATGGAATATCTTCGGTTTTCATTTTGTTTCTCTACAATAAGTCGAACTTTCCCATGGCTAGCTGTAAGAAGAAATTGAGGAAACTTTTGTTCAGTGACTTTCCTCAGTCCCAAACAAAAATTTGTGGCAAAGATCTGAATCAAAATGCAATATAATTTCCCTGTATATGCAGGTAAATCTACACGGTTTCCTCCTTCTCTGCTGAAGGAGGACTGCAGGAAAACTTTTTCATTACAGAAAACTTGTTCAAGTAACATCGGTCAAATTTAGTCTTTGGATCATACTTAATAAGATGACATGTATTTATGTGTCCTTTTGCAACAATAAAAGTATTTTTTTCATCCTTGGTTTACATCCAAGCTGGGTACTGAATGCAGGAGTAGTTACAGTACCTGGAAAAAAATCCAGAGTAACCATGTCAAGGTGAACTTAAAAACGAAAATAAAAGCATGAAATGAAGAGGACAACGTTAGGGGAAATCACTTTCTAAAGAGAAGTAAAACAGAATTTTCTGTAATAGGAACACTTCAGAAGAACTGACGTAACTGGAAAAAAAAAAAAAAAAAAAAAAAAGAGTGAAAATAATATTTAATCACATTTTATCAAAGATTATTACCAAGAATTTTTAACTGTCCCAAGTTAATGAGACTATTAATGACTATGTCTTTACGTAAAAAGATTTAAACAACTTAAATATAAACATGTTCAAGCTCTTTAAAACTCCTTCTCTCCTTGTTCTTTTCTTTCTTCCTCTTTGTATTTTCCTCTCTCTCCTCCTTTCTCTTTCTCTCCCTTTCTTTCTCTTCCTCTCCTTCACCTTCTTTTTCCTTCTCTTCCTTCCTCTTTTTGTCTCTCCTTTTCTCTCCCATCTTCCTTTCCTTTCCTTTCCTTTCCTTTCCTTTCCTTTCCTTTCCTTTCCTTTCCTTTCCTTTCCTTTCCTTTCCTTTCCTTC
>NC_048926.1:42785264-42818842 GCF_011077185.1 Oxyura jamaicensis
TTTCCTTTCCTTTCCTTTCCTTTCCTTTCCTTTCCTTTCCTTTCCTTTCCTTTCCTTTCCTTTCCTTTCCTTTCCTTTCCTTTCCTTTCCTTTCCTTTCCTTTCCTTTCCTTTCCTTTCCTTTCCTTTCCTTTTTTTCTTTTTTCCTTAAATACATTACAAAGAATGAAACAAGTATAGTAATATCTGTTGTATCATATAAAGCAGCTACTCAATCATTATGTTATCATTGCCTTGATATATAATATAGGCCAAGCATAAAACAATTTGCAAAAAGTTATGTTCCAAGTGATTTAGTAAAATTAAAATAGCCTTTAAAAATGAAAAAATATGGAATAACACCCTAATAAATGTAGGGTGTCCAGAGCTGAACACATGGATAAATCTAGATTAAACTCAATTTCCAATAATATTGTGATTCACATATAAACAAAAACATGGCATATCTAATACATAAATTACATACTGAAGCAAAAAGGGGGACATTACATGCCACAGCACACCTGACAGATTTGTAGTGAGACCATGAAAATTAAGCTTTTTTCCACCTCCCCTCCAGACATACATTTCTTTGTTATCATGACTATATAGATTATCAATACACAGAAATTTGTTCCAAATGTCATCTTTCCTCAACATAACTTTGTAGAGACAAAGGAAATATCTACAATTTTAATTAGTATTTCAGAATAGGTTTGTAGCTCATAAAAATTACATTTATTTGCTCCAAAAGTGAGCAGATCGTTCTTCTTCAAAATTTTCCTTAAAAAAATATTATTTTATATATATATATATACTTATTTATATTTGTGTTAATTCACAACTAGTAGCTTGTTTACAACAATAACTGTAGAATAGTTATTCTCTGAGAAAATACAATATAGACAGAAGTTTATTCTACAAAAAATAATAATAATAAATAAATAATAAAAAAAAAACTTTTTCAATTTGAATTAGGCCTGTATTAAAAAATTAAAATTTAGGTCTGAACTTTTCTGAATGCAAGGTTATTTAAAATCTACCTAACTAAAACATAAAAATGACCACATTTCTATGAGTGCTTATAAGGGTGATTTTTATAGTTTTCTTTTGTTATTTCCCAGAGTGGGACTTCTTTCCTTTCTGCTTACTGATCTTAATTCAGATACTGAATTCATCCCTTGCATGTCAGTGGAATTTGTAGTAGATGAACAACCTGTGAAGGTTCCTTATGGAACAGCAGGAAATGTATAGCCTCATCTCAACAGACAGAAGAGGCCACACTGCAAAGTCATTTTTTTCCTTTATTGTCCTTAAAGTAGATTAAAGTTACATGTATGACAAACAAATAACAAAGAAATACAGTAGTCTCTAACAGTCAGTTCTGGTCCAAGCAAATAAGGATGCAAAGTCAGATATTGAAGGGAAGAGCATTTTCTTTTATTTATTGGCTAAGGGTAGACAACGACAACTTCACTTATTGAATACACTTCCAACCTAAGTGTTAAAACCATTTATTTCTTGGTTTCAAATGTGCAGAGTGATGCATTTAATGTACTGACTTGTCACCTATATTAATAAATCTCATTTTGTCCTCCTTCAGGTCCCCAAAACATTTTCAAATATATTTTAGTGCAACCTGACTCACCTAAACCAGAAACATGGCCTAAAGCACAACCAGAGACCCTTGAAAGTAGGATTTCTGCTTCCAATTACTACTAGTAGGGTGTAGAATTTTCCTGGAAAGCTGTGCAGAGGAAAAGGATCAGGCTGGCCAACTTTCTCCTGAACATGAGCCAGCAGTGTGCCCAGGTGGCCAAGAAGGCCAATGGTATCCTGGCTTGTATCAGGAATAGTGTAGCCAGCAGGGCCACGGAGGTGATTGTCCACCTGTACTCAGCTTTGGTGAGGCCACACTTTGAGTTACTGTGTTCAGCTTTGGGCCCCTCACTACAAGAAAGACATCAAGGCCCTGGAACATATCCAGAGAAGGGCTATGAAGCTGGTGAAGGGCCTGGAATTCAGGTCCTGTGAGGAGCAGCTGAGGGAACTGGGGTTGTTTAGTCTAGAGAAGAGGAGTTTTCAGGGGAGACCTTATTGCTCTCTACAACTACTTGAAAGGAGGTTGTGGGGAGCTGGGGGTCAGCCTCTTCTCGCAGATAACTAGTGATAGGACTAGAGGGAATGGCCTCAAGTTGTGCCAGGGGAGGCGTAGGCTGGAAATTAGGAGACATTTCTTCTCAGAAAGGATAGTCAGGCATTGGAATGGGTTGCTCAGGGAAGTGATGAAGTCACTGTCCCCGGGGGGGGTTTAAGAAAAGGTTGGACCTGGTGCTTAGGGACATGGTCTAATGGATGATGTTGATGTTAGGGTGACGGTTGGATCAGATGATCTTGGAGGTCTTTTTCAACCTTAATGATTCTATGATTCTATGATTCTTTTTCTTTCTTCTTCTCATTAAACTCTCTGACATGGTAGTGCAAAAAGTTATATGCAGTTTTGGCGACATGTTTAAGAACAATCTGATTGCAGACACTGCATGGATGGTTTAGTTCAGATGAGATAGTTGAAATATGGAGCAGCGGTGGAGCAGTTTTCCACTCAAAGGTGTTTCTTAACTGAAAGCAGGCTTAGGCAGAAATGCACCATTTTGACAACACTTTCAATTAAAAAAAAAAATGTGCCTCAAAAATAAAATACATTTGTATTTCAAATTAATTTTGTTACTTTTTTGTTATCTCTACATAATTTTTTCTTTGCAAATTTTCTTTTCAAAACATAATATTGGTTCTGACAATTACAATAAGCTTTTATTTTCATTTTTTTGGATTTTTTTTCAGCCTAATCTCACATAAAATTAGTATAAAATGTAGAAAAAGATTCTGAAGAAAAATGGAAGTGAGAGGCCTTCCCTAGGGCAAGATACTGGGACAGTAATCTGTGGCCCAGCACCTCCCCTAAAAATCAGTGAACAGGACCGTTTTCCCACTCAAGGCAAATTCTGCTCAAGATAAATTAAAAGATATTGAAAAAGGACTATTTGCAGTGCTTCAGTCATCAGATAATTATGTCTGTGTAAATGAGAGCTTCATAGAAGTAACTCAGCTCAGCAGCCCTGATTGATTTAGCCAAAAATCAGGCAAAGCAATACTCTCCCCTTTCTCCCAGACACACACAGCACAGCCACAGTTCCCAGCACATATCCTAGGCCCTGCCCATACAGGAGTATGGTGATGTTCCTTAAAGTCACTTGTGCAATGAGTTTTTAGCTGGTGAGAAAAAATTGAATCAATGTATTCATGAAGACCAGGAACTCTCCCTAAGTATGAATGGACCTAGTATGCAGTATAATCAGCCAAATGCTGATAGAGAGATAAGACAAGAGTGTTTATCTAAGTCTCTGTCCTCTCTTGCCATTAAATTATCTGAAAATAAGAATGAAGGAGGCGTGAGGAATTGAGCACAAGCCCAGAGGACCACCACATTGTCTTTCCCAGTTTCAGGTCTGGAGATTTATGAAGTGTGAAAATGCATGGCTGGGTTGGCAGAGTGAAGGAAAACCCACTGGTCCAGAGTCCTACTGCTTTTGTGGGGTTCTGAGCAGGCAATAATTTGGCAGACATGGACACGCACCTTTCACAGAAAGGATAGGGAAAGGCCTCCTTGGACAATTCCAGTGCCTGCTGAAAATGGGAAGTTTCAAAACATACCATAAAGAAGGGCTCAGCCAACCTGCTTACACCCCATGTCCTGGTGCTATAAGGGAGCCTTGGAGGAATGAAATAAAAATAAAAAAAAAAATAAAAATAAATAAAAAAAAAGTTACTTGTTATGTAAACAGTTTTTCAATGCTCTTTTCCTCAACTATTTTCCAAATTATTTTTTTTTCTTGCTATTTTCCTTCAATGGGCTTGATTTTCATTCATGGCTAGGTCACCCTTTACCCCATTTTGTATTACAGTTATGTCTAATTTAAGTGCTAATCCAATCTGTCTTAAACAATCTCATCTATTTAAGTATACAAGCTTTCTATTTCTAATTATTGTTTAATTTTTTTCTATTCCTTGTCTTAAATATTAGGCTGCTTATTAATTAAAAATAAATGAATTTCTGAGACCTTTGAACAAAAATTTACCACAGGCATTATGGAAGCTTTACAGTAGAGGACTTGTCTCATTTATGGATATTCTCAAAACATATAAGAACACTGATAAAATAATGTATTTACTGCAGCCAGCCACCTCACTCTAAAGTGTTGTAAAAGTAAACTCTGACAACTGTAATTTGATTTCTTTGAGTTAAATCAGATCATTCTCAGGACAATTGTAACCAACAGGCAATACACTAAAAATTGAGAAAAAGTATTAAAGCTGAAGACAAGGATTAAGGACACTACATTGTTATAATTAAGTATTAGAACCCTCACTGGAATATTTGCTAAAGATTAGAAATACCATAACTTGTATAAAATATAAACTAAAAAATTAAGCAAACCTTGGCTTCAGCTGCATGTATGTAAGATGATGCAACGCTGGAATTTTCCTACTGCCTCCCTGAGCCATCACTTTTGTTGTAACAATTTCTGTTCTGAGGAGATTCCTGTCTAAAAATTATGACAACATGGTGAGGCTGTACCAGTGCAAAGGAGAGCAGGCTAATTCTTTCCCTCAGCTGGCAAGCAGGTTATTGTTAGCCTTTTTGGCTGCCAGGACACGCTGTTGACTCATATTTATCTTGTCATTGACCAGAACCCCCAGATCCCTTTCTGCCAGACTGCTCTCCAGCCTCTCATCCCTGAGTCTGTACATATACTCAGGATTGCCCTGTTGCTGGTGCAGAATCTGGCACTTACTTCTGTTAGATTTCGTGTGGCTGGTGATTGTCCATACTTCTAGCTTGTTAAGATCTCTCAGCAAGGCCTTGAGGGAGTCAACAGCTCCTCCTAATTTAGTACTGTCTGCAAACTTATTTAGTATGCATTCAAGTCCTGAATCCAGATCATTTATAAAAAATATCGAAGAGAACTGACCCTAAAATGGAGCCCTGGGGAAACCCACTAGTGACTGGTCCTCCAGCTTGAAGTAACCTATTTACTATAAACATTTGAGCCCAACTTGTTAGCCAAGTAGCCTGACCTGTCAGCCATTTTTCTTCCCATTTATCCAAAATCACTCTTGTGTTGATTAATATTAGACTGAATCTTACAGAAACAGTTGCTTTGAGAAGATAAAGAATTCTCCCTTAAGAGATGAAGAGTGAATTCTGAACACTCCATGATATTGATGAAAGAGTATGAAGTCTACAGGTCTTTCATGCATCAACAAATAAACTGAGGCTGTCTGCCCACACAGAACAAAAGCTGACTGAATTTTTAGTTTTCTCCTTCTTGCTAAATGGTGCTTTCTCACATATATTGCCTTGAAAAAATATATGTGCCTGGAACAGCTGTGAACTTCTTTATAGATGATTTCATTTGTAAGTTTTACTAGGATTCTGACCTACATATTTTCTAGACACTTCTGAAAGTACAAATTATTTCATTATGTTTTTCCAGATATGATATTTCATGTGGTCTTTCTATTAGCAATATCCTTCCAGTCACTGTCTCATAGGATGGCTGAGTGCTATTTGATACAGGAGACTGATTTCTGTCTTCTGTCATCATTATGGAATATGAAATTGTTTTCCTGGAAGCTTCTAATACTGCTTTGTCATCAGTATTAAGATGAGTAACATTCCTTTTCTCACAGTAAGCTAAGCACTTGCCCTGTATGAACTTGAAATCTCACATGTGGGGTTTCTTTGTTTTGTTAGGGATTTTGGCATACATATGTTCAGTTGCTTTCTCAGGGAAGTGTTCCATCTGAAAGGGGGAAAAATATGCACACCAAAATAAACTAAAATCTTCCTTTAATATATTAAAAGCTGCATTGTTTTATTGGAAGAAAGCAGTTAGTGGGGGAAAAAATGCCCAAACACAGAAATCCATTTGAAATTATTTATCCTTCACTGAAGATATTGTTGTGTTTTACTATCTAGTAATAACTGTGACTATAGACTTTATCCTGCCCCCGGTAAAAGAAATGCCAGAAGGAGGTTGTAGCAAGAAGGATGTCAGTCTCTTTTCTCAGGTGGCAAGTAGACATGAGGAAATGGCCATAGGACATGAGCAAATGGCATCAAGTTGCATGAGAGGTCAGATTGACTACTAGGAAGATTTTCTTCACAGATCAAGCACTGGAACAGACTACCCAGGGAAATGATGGAGTTATCATCCCTAGAGATGTTTAAGAGATGTGTGGACATGGCACTATATGTCTTGGTTTAGTGTTTGGACTCAGTAGGTCAGGTTGATGTTTGCACTTGATGATCTTGAAGATCTTTTCAAACCTAAATGTTTCTATGATTCTATAATTTCATATTGCTATTATTTTTATTTTAGGAAGCACAGCAATTAATTGCACTAAATGGTCACACTCACAATTTAAATGCTAAGTGAAAATGGAGCAGTGAAGCAATCAAATTGAGAGCACAGCTAAAACTGGCTTGGTGTTTCAAAAGATCAGTTCTATGTGTTAATATAACTAATAAAGTAAATTAATTCAGAGGCTCCTATTAGAAAAAAATTCTCCCAAGGAAAATTAATAGCAGATGCTTTAAAGGCAAGCCAGATTCTTTAAAATCTGAAGCTTCCACTAGGCTTAAAGTCACTGCTGTGAACTGAAATAGATGTATAGATGTTCAAGAATTTAGGTGAAAACATTGTATATTCTTGGACTTCTGTGTCCATACTGATCTAAGTCCCTAGCCCAAGTAACTCAGCTAGCCAGACTGATTCATGTTAAGCAGATAACAAATTAGTCTCAGAACCTGCAAGCCATGTGATATCGTCCTTAGGTTAAGGATAAGTTTAGGCTGACCTCATTACTGACCCAGATCTTCCAACTCCTCCCATTTGGCTACTTTGCTCATGGAGAATGGGTTCAGATATCAAAATAATCAAGAAAAAAATATTCTTCCATCTAGTCTCCACCCTAACAAAGAGTTCTGGCATACTTGTTGGCCTCAGGAATGACTTCCACATCAGCAAAGCCAGTGGAGTGAACACAAACAGTGTGCCAGCCCACACGAGTCCAGCAGAGCAGGCAGCTGGAAGGCACTACAAGACGGTTAGAAGAACAGTAGAACCAAAGTGGCAGTCCAACACGGAAAAGAATCTCTGATATTTACGGAGTGAATCACATCTGTAACAAAATAGGCTGCAAATGATATGCTCAATAAATTGGATATCATCAAACGATTTTGTAAAATACAGCAAAGCTAATGATCGGTATCTGTAGCCATAAGTAATCCATGCAAGACACAGCAGCAAATATGAGATGGAAGATGGGGAGGCAGGTCTTCTTGTTCTAAAACTTACTTGAAGCTCCTTCCAGGAAATTACTTTTTTTCACTTTATTTTTTTTCTTCCCACAAAGTTCTTTTAAGACCCAATGACTTGACATTCCCAGTACATACCAAGGGCTTCTTTCTGCTTTTTCTTTCTAAATTCTTTGCCTGCTGTCTGCTCTCCTCTTTAATTCAGAAGTAATAATAAAATTGTACAATTCTACCTTTCAGACATTGCCTTTGAGTCTGATAAACATTAATTCAGTTGCCAAAGGCAAGAAAAAAAAAAAAAAAAAAAACTAAGCAGCTCACCCAAAGTCTTAACTGGCACAGCAAGAAATGCAAACCACACTCTTGCAGCTTCAATTAAAAAAAAAAAAAAAAAAAAAAAAAGGCGCAACATCAGACAAATAATTAGCATTTGCAAATAATTTCCAAATAATATGGACACAGAAACAATATCCAAGAATAGAGAAGCTAACCTCATCTTGCAAAAACTGTCTGAACTGGTTAGAAAATTATACTATGTTTTTTTATAATAACTGTTCTGAGAAACTTGCTTTTCAGGTTATTAGTCCACAATCATTTTCAAAGCAAGCCTCCTGCATTTTTTACTTGCCTGACTTCTCCAGGGATAATTCTCAAATATTCTTTTATTTATTTATTTATTTATTTATAAAATTAAGTCCAAATCCAAAGCTCTCTGGTCAAAACAAATTCTTAGTTTTTACTAGTACAACCTGTTCTTTAACACTAAGAGAAAAAGATCAAAAATCTGATCTATGTAGTTAATGAGGAAAAAGAAGATATGAAACAATACCCAGTTTTTAGACTTGGAGACTTTAGGAGATAAGAATTGTGGTGGTATGCATGTATAGGTTTTGTGGACCACTAACCTTGACTGATCCCACGAACGGTGTCCCTGATTTTTTGCTGTTATCTGCCGTCTGAGCAACTTTCTCCCAGTAAAGTTTTTCTTTCCTATCAGGTACCTCAAGGCTTTTCCAGGGACCAATAGAATAGGGAGGAAATATTACCATTTAGAGTTTTCCCATAAAATTCAAGGCAGTGACCATACGAGTCAATGAAGGTGATCACTTTAAATTTAAACCACTTGGTGAAATGCAACAGAGGTACTTCCGCAATCCAGGAGATCACCAGAGCTGACTAGAACTTTTCTTTCCAAACATGTCTGTGGAAAACACTGCTCCACCAGACCTTGCAAGGTACTGCAAGACCTGGCCCTCATTTCAGTAATTGTTTGTTGAGAAAAAAAGAAAACACCCTTATAAAGGAAATCTTTCTGTTTGGCATTATACTCCTCACCGGCTACATAACTGTATTGTCTTCATTACTCTTTCCTCTTTTTCCATGTAATCTCTCAGGTACCATCTTAACCTAGAGCCAAATATTTCAACTTTGTATCAAACTCTTGAAGCCTCCCTTCCTACTACATGCTGCTGAGAGCAGCTACTTACACAGAAATGCAGCACTATGTCATTATTAGGACTTTCTGGAGCAATCTAGGAGGCAAATAAATGCATAGCAGAGGACATCAGTCCTGGGTGAACTGATTTCCCTTCTGTGATGTGATGCATCATCACTAAAGTCTCAGCTAATTTCTGGGATACCTAAGCTAGAGGATGGGTAGGGGAGAAAGTGGTTTTGGACAAAAAAAATATATCTTTGTAAGCTGTGTTTAGCTGCATTTACTCATAACGACACCATGAGCCAGACGCAACTGTGTAACAAATATTTTTCATTTCCAAGCAGGGCTGTGGTATGGTCAAAGCAGAGCTTGGTGTGTGAATGGGGTGCACAATGTGGGTTCTTACAAACACAGGAAGCCAGAGCAGGACTTAAAAAGAACTTGCTTTTACCACAAGTTATGGAAAAGGCTCTATGGGTATACCACAGGAAATTTAATGTATGCATATATACATACAGAAACAGCTGCAGCAAAGCTTCAGTATTGTTTTCCAGAAACAATGTAAGACTGAGCTTATTCCTAGAACAGCAAAACTTTTTAAAGATTTGTGCCTAAAATTATAAACTGATCATTCAAAACTATCTGCGAATGTTTCTTTAGTATTATTTTTTAAAAACATGGAACACCACACAAAAAAATTCTAGGAAAAAAAAAAAAAAAAAAATCAGCTCTGATGGATTTTTCTGTAGTGCCACAAGAGGACACTCTTAAACCTCTTTTTTTCTTTCCTTTTTTTTTTTTTTTTTTCCTTTCCATAACTGAGTCCCATTGGTTTACAAATCTTTTGTATTCAGTGATAAATCAGTGACAAATACACATTTCTGTGCCAAAAATATGTCTGAGGCAAAGACAGTTCTTGTTATTCAAGGAATCTTGCTTAAGTTCAAAATCCCTGTAATAAACAACAAAATTTCTTAGTATATTTTCTTTAAAAATTGTAGCTCAACTGACAGCTGCTAAAGCTTTTTACAAATTTCTTTCTATGAATTGCATATGCTTTAATTCTTAAAGTTTTCTCCATCTGCGCACTCATACCTTTTCTCTGAAATCCTGAAATATTTTACATGTTAAATACAAGGCTTTTAGAAACTTTATTCTTTCATTTGGATACAAGCTTTTTAGGAAGGTCAGGCTGGGCAGACAGGCAGGGTATGCTGGCCTCTGTGAGAGAGCAGCTGCTGTGTCCGGAGCTCTGAATGAGGATGGATGAGGATCCAGCTGAACACTTACGGATTTGGGTTAAAGGGAGGACAAGGACAGGTGACATTACAGTGGATGTCTGTTACATGCCACCTGACTGGGTAGAACAAGCAGATGAGACCCTCTACAGACAGATAGGAGCAGCCTCACATATGCAGGCCCTGGTCCTCATGGGGAATTTCAACCACTCTGGCGTCTGCTGTAGGGAGAGCACGGAATATAAGCAGTCCAGGAGTTTCCTGGAATGTGCTGATGATTGTATTGGGATTATGTGGTAAGGGGGGCTAGAGGGAAAAAAAAAAAAAAAAAAAAGGAGGGAAGAGAGGCCCAAGTAAGCTGGTTAATATCCAACAGTCGTCTCCCCCAGGCTGAAAGAGTGTTACATCCAGACAATGAGGGAGTCAGGTAAAAATGCCAGGAAGCCTCTGTGAATGAACAAGGAGCTTCTGACCAAACTTAAACAGAAAAAGGAGGCATACAGAGGGTAGAAACAAGGACAGGTAACCTGGAAGGAATGCAGAGTCATTGTCTGAGCATCCAGGAATGATGTTAGGAAAGCTAAAGCCCATGTGTAATTGAATCTGGCCAGGGACATTAAGGGCAAGAAGAAGGACATATGTAAATACAATAATGACAAAAGGAAGACTAGGCAAAATGTGGGTCCACTGCTGAATGAAATGGGAGACCTTGTTACACAGGACAGGAAAAAGTTCAACGTACTAAATGCCTTCTTTGCATCCATCTTCACCAGCAAGCCCAGCCTCCAGGAATCCTAGGTTCCAGAGACTAGGGAGAAAAGCTGGAGCAAGGAAGAGGTAATCTTGGTGGAAGAGGATTGGGTCAGGGGATACTTAAACAAACTGGACATGCATAAGTCCATGGTCCACTAGTGGGATGCTGAGGGAGCTGGCAGATGTTATTGAGAGGCCACTCTCAATAATCTTTGATTGATCAGAGCAACTGGAAGAGTGCCCAAATAAAGTGAGTATCATGCCTATCTTCAAGATGGACAAGAAGAAGGACCCCAGGAACTACAGACTGGTCAGCCTCACCTTGATCCCTGGAATCATGGGAAACAAACAAACAACAATGGCAACAAAATGGAAACAAATAATCCTGGAATCTATTTCCAGGCACATGAAGGAGAAGAAAATCATCAGGACTAGTCAGCGTGGATTCACCAAGGGGAAGCCATTGCTTGACCAACCTGATAAGCTTCTACAGTGAACTGACCAGTCTGACGGCATTGGGTATAGTCTTCCTGGACTTCGGTAAGGCCTTTGACATTGTATCTCATAAGATCCTCATAAAAAAACTCTTGATGTCTGCTGGACAGTGACATGTATTGAAAACTGGCTGAATAACAAGGCCCAGAGCATGGTGATCAGTAGCTCAAAGTTTAGTCAGAGGTCAGTAACTAGCGGTGTACCCCAGAGGTCAATGCTAGGCCCAGTCCTGTTTAACATCTTCATTAATGATCTGAATGATGAGACTGAGTACACCCTCAGCAAGATTCCAGTTGTCACAAAACTGGGTTGAGCGGCTGATACACCAGAGGGTCACACTGCCATCCAGAGGGACCTGGACAGGCTGGAGAAGTAGGCTGACAGGAACCTCACGCAGTTCAATACAAAATGCAAAGTCCTGCCCATTGGGAGGAACAACCCCAGGCAAAAATACATGCTGGGGGCCTCCCAGATGGAAAGCAGCCTGGCAGGAAAGGCCCTGGGGATCCTGGTGGACAGCAAGTTGAACATGAGTCAACAGTGTGTCCCTGCTGCTAAAAAGGCCAACTGCATCCTGAGCTGCATTAGGTAAAGTGTTGTCAGCACATTGAGGGAGTTGGGCTTTCCCCTCTACTAAGCACTGGAGTACTGTGTCCATTTTTGGGCTCCCCGGTATAGCAGAGACATATGCATACTCACAGAATCCAACAAAGCATCTGGAGCGTCTCCCATAGGAAGAAAGGCTGAGCAAGCTTGGACTGTTCAACCTGGAAAAGAGCAGGATGAGGGTGTTCTCATCAATGTCTACAGGTATCTGAAGAGAGGATACACAGAAGACAGAGTCAGGCTCTTTTCAAGCTCTTTCCAGTGATGCCCAGTGACAGTACAAGAGACAATGGACAAAAAAATGCAACACAGGAAGTTCCTTCTGAACATCAAGAAGCCTTCTTTACTGTGAGGGTGACTGGTACAGCTTGCCCAGAGAGGTTGTGGAGTCTCCCTCCCTGGAGATATTCAAAAGACCTCTGGGCATAGTTCTGGGCAACCTGTCCTAGGTAGCCCTGCTTGAGCAGGTTTTATGAATCAGATATCTCCAGAGGTCCCTTCCAACCTCAGCCATTCTCTGATTCTCTGATGTCTGTAAAAATTTCTTACCAGTATTTATGTGTTTGTCGTTATTTGTTAAAAGCAACTGGGCCTTTAGCCTTTTTTCTTAATTACTTAGGATTTCAGTTTCTAGAAACATAAAATTATGTTCATAAAAATAGGATTAATATAAAAAGTGTTGAAATAATACATTGTCATTGCTTTATCATTGCTTTATCATTATTTTAGAGAAATTGGATGTGAGATTTCTGTTGAGAGCCAAGCAAGTAATTGTAATATGTGAATTAGATATTTAAAACACCTATGTTTTTGTAACTCAGTCATCAGTTTGGAACAGAAAGGACACAAAACATAAAATATGTTGCCTCGTTACAGTAATGTCTGGTGGAGCAAGTGTTTACAACAGAGATAGAATCTTCCTCCATTTAGTTTATTAGTTAAATCATTAATTTTTTCTTTGTACATACAGCTTAGCAATAAATCAATTAACTAGAAAAAATACAGTTGAAGATAGCTGGTGATACCGGATTTTTTGAGACAAATATGTTTCATACATAACTTAAAGATGTCACAGACTTGAATGACATTGCTACTAAGTTGAGTAGGACTTTCATGCATTTGTTATAATGGTTGTTTTTTGAGAGGGAAGGAAAGGAACCTCAAAAGGTTATTGAAAGCCTCAAAATTGCACTTCTAACTTAGAAGTATTTTGTCATTCTGTCTGGATGCAGGAGAGTATGATTATCTTTGTTTTGACCAGTATCAGAATATCTTGTGACAGAATCACAGAATCACAGAATTTCTAGGTTGGAAGAGACCTCAAGATCATTGAGTCCAACCTCTAACCTAACACTAACAGTCCCCACTAAACCATATCCCTAAGCTCTACATCTAAACGTCTTTTGAAGACTTCCAGGGATGGTGACTCCACCACCTCCCTGGGCAACCTGTTCCAATGCCTCACAACCCTTTCAGTAAAGAAGCTCTTCCTAACATCTAACCTAAAACTCCCCTGGCGCAACTTTAGCCCATTCCCCCTCGTCCTGTCACCAGGCACGTGGGAGAACAGGCCAACCCCCACCTCGCTACAGCCTCCTTTAAGGTATCTGTAGAGAGCGATAAGGTCGCCCCTGAGCCTCCTCTTCTCCAGGCTGAACAAGCCCAGCTCCTTCAGCCGCTCCTCGTAAGACTTGTTCTCCAGGCCCCTCACCAGCTTCGTCGCCCTTCTTTGGACCCGCTCAAGCACCTCCATGTCCTTCTTGTAGCGAGGGGCCCAAAACTGAACACAGTACTCGAGGTGCGGCCTCACCAGAGCCGAGTACAGGGGGACGATCACCTCCCTAGCCCTGCTGGTCACACTATTTCTGATACAAGCCAGGATGCCGTTGGCCTTCTTGGCCACCTGAGCACACTGCTGGCTCATATTCAGCCGACTGTCCACTATCACTCCCAGGTCCTTCTCCGCCTGGCAGCTCTCCAACCACTCATCTCCCAGCCTGTAGCTCTGCTTGGGGTTATTACGCCCCAGGTGCAGGACCCGGCACTTGGCCTTGTTAAACTTCATGCAGTTGACCTCAGCCCATCGGTGCAGCCTATCCAGATCCTCCTGCAGAGCCTTCCTACCCTCGAGCAGATCGACACACACACCTAACTTGGTGTCATCTGCAAACTTACTGAGGGTGCACTCAATGCCCTCGTCCAGATCATTGATGAAGATGTTAAAGAGGACCGGCCCCAGCACCGAGCCCTGGGGGACGCCACTAGTGACTGGCCTCCAACTGGATTTGACTCCATTTACCACAACTCTCTGGGCCCGGCTATCCAGCCAGTTTCTAACCCAACGAAGCGTGCGCCAGTCCAAGCCAAGAGCAGCCAGAGCAGACATTTTGCTATTTCTTACACCATTCACATCTGTTTGCTGATTTTTTTTCCATCTGATGCAGTAATAGCAAAACAGTTTTTTCTACATCACCAGCTCCTGTCTGATGCACTACAGCATTTCCAGCAGGCTAAATTTACCATCCTGTAACCATTCCATTGATTTAACATGTCAAGAATATCCAGCAAGGGCCTGGATAAGAGCAATGCAATGAAATTTGTATCAAAACAACCAGAAGTGCATTTTTGAAGCATACTCAGCTTATAGTTGATAATAATATGAACTACATTTGGTTTTTCTCTCTCTTTTTTGTTGTCTTGTAACATGCATGGGAGGTGAACACTTAGATAAACATAGCTGTGAGTAGGATTACAGTCTTCATTTTGTATATCTTTGGAAAAAGTCAAGAGCTCACAATTAGCAAGGCTTGCTGAAGTTCAGTCACAGTTGTAGAAAGATTTAGCTAGATGTGAGGCTGACTGTATTTATGATTACATCATTTCAAATTTGCTGTATTTGTTTTTCAAAGTTGCTATTTTGTGATTTATAGCAACAGACTTTGCAGGAAGTTACTTTGCAATTCCAGAGTTATGTTGATTGCTTTCTGCTAAATGCTCTACTCAGCATTCTTCCACGGAACTCCTGACCACTCCAGAAGTCAATATGCAAAGTACAACCATAAATTCAGAGGTGTTATTCACGGGCAGGAGAGCAGAGATACCAGCAGAGCCGAAATCTTTGAAACAGATGCTATCATACTTCATACGGGTCCCAATAGTATCATCTGCTATAGTTGTGGATTTTTAGGAAATATGTAAGGACAGTGAGTGCTGTAATGTCTCAGAAAATAGCTGTTCAGCATACAATATGCAGGAATCACTTGTCCATATTTCACCGCTCAGTGTAATTATAAGCCAAAGTACCTCACACTTAAAAAGAATGGGAAAGGAAATGAGAACTGCCTCTCACTTTAATGTTGTCAAATTGCTTTTGAAGCCAGCTATTTCTGTGTAAAAGCTATTCTTTATACATGACCAGAAGAACAAAAAGGAAATTAGCCTCCTGAGAATGTTGCCGAAGATTTAGCCTTCCCTGCTACTGGCAAACCCTACCACAGCAGCACCTTCCTGGATGGCCCCACCACAGCTCCCAGACGACTGCAAGATGGGGACTTCAGTCCCTGGTGCACATATCTGATGCGCAAGGGGCAGCAGCACACGGCTGCCATCAAGCTCCAGACTTCAGCTTGGCCCAGCACTGATGTGCACCAGTGGGAAGGGACTGGCTGGACCCATGGGTGCCACTTACAGCGTACAGCCTTCCCTGGGGAGGCAGGCCAGGCCTCACCTCAGTGCAGAGCTTTTGGGTGCTGGTGTACTGGGGGCTGCATGGTTAATGAATGGAGGCACAGCAGGAGCTGGGGGTGAGTGGAGTAGGCAGAGCTGTGGGCTATGCTTAACCTCAGTGCAGTGGCTTGGAGGTTCAGGATGTGGATTAAATTTGCAGGTGAGGTGGAAGAAGAGGAGAGGGTGAGAAAATGAGGATGACTATGATAACCAGAGCAGCTTTGTGGAGTGTATTTGCCCAAATCAGAACAGCAAAGACTTTGGTCACAAGGAGATTATACACAAAGGAGGGAGTTGTAGCAGCACGTTGTTGACAACACTCTTGTGGTCTACTACAGGCCACCTGACCAAGGGGAACCTGTTGCCAAAGCCTTCCTGCATCAGTTACAAACAGCATCATGCTCATGTGCCCCCATCCTGATGGGGAGACTTCAACGTCCTGGACATCTGCTGGAAAAGGTACACAGCAGGCTGTGAGAAATCCAGGAGACTCCTGGAGTGCATCAAGGATAACTTCCCAGTCCAGATATTATACAAACCAGCAAGAGAAGTGTTACTGGTGCACACCACTGCTGATGAGCTCATTAAAGAAGTTAAGATTGGAGGCAGTCCGGGCTGCAGTGACCACGTCGTAGTTGAGCATGTGAACATGGGCCTGGTGAAGAGCAAAGTCAGGGCCCTGAACTTTTGAAAACTTCCATCTGTTTACGGAATTAGTGGATGGGATCTCCTGGGACACTGTCCTTAGGGAGATAAAAACTCATAAGAGCTGGCAACTCTTTAAGGACACTTTTAGAGAGCAAGAGCTCACCACATACATGTGTAAGAACGTGAGCAGGAAAGGCAGAAAACCTGGATGGCTGTACAAGGACCCACTGGTCAAACTGAGGCACAAGAAGAAAATGCACAGGCAGTGGAAGCAGGGATATGTGGCCTAGGATGAGTATAGGTATGCCATCCGGATATGCCAGGATGGAATAAGGAAAGCCAAGGCACAGACAGAACTGATATTGGCAAGGGATGCAAAGAGTAATAAGAAAGGCCTCTGTAGGTATATTGGCCAGAAAAGAGAGGCCAAGGAGAGTGTTCCCCATCCAATAAACAAGAAGGAAGAACTGGTAACAACAGACATGGAGAAGGCTGAGGTACTCAAAAACTTCTTTGCCTCCGTCTTCACTGACAGTCAGGCTTCTCATGTCTCTTGATTCCCTGAAACTCTAGGCAGAGGTAGAGGCTGGGGGAGAAAAGTCCCTCCCACTGTAAATGAAGAGCAGGTTCAAGACCACCTGATGAAACTAAACAGGTACACATCTATGGGGCCTGATGACCTGCATCTGAGGGTATTGAGGGAACTGGCTGATGTAGTATGATGTAGCATGCCATGCCTCTCTCCATAATATTTGAAAAGTCATGGCAGTCAGGTGAAGTCCTTGGTGACTGGAAAAATGGAAATATCACTGACATTTTTAAAAAGGGTAGAAAGGATAGAAAGGAGGACCCAGAGAACTACAGACTGGTGTGCCTCACCTCTGTGCCTGGGAAATCATGGAACAGATGCCCCTGGAAGCAATGTCAAGGCAGGACAGGGAGTTGATCTGAGACAGTCAGCATGGTCTCACCAAGTGCAAATCATGCCTGACCAATCTGGTGGCCTTCTGTGAAGGAATGACTGCATCAGTCAACACATGAAGACCGTCTGATGTCATCTACCTGGACTTTCGTAAGGCCTTTGACACAGTTCAACATGACATCAAAGATGATCAGGCCACAAAGATGATCAGAGGGCTGGAGCACCTCTCCTGTGAAGAAAGGCTACAAGCTGAGGTTGTTCAGCCTGGAGAAGAGAAGGCTCTGGGGACACCCCATTTCAGCCCTTCAGTATTTAAAGGGGGCCTTTAAAAAAGATGGAGACTGATTTCTTACTCAAGCAGATAATGATAGGACAAGAGGGAATGGTTTTAACTAAGGGGAGATTTAGATTAGATGTTAGGAGGAAATTCTTTACTCAGAGGTGGGTGAGGCACTGGCACAGGTTGCCCAGAGAGCCTCTGGGAGCACTGCATTCAGCTCTGGGGCCCCCAGCTGAAGGTCATGGATATATTAGAATGAGTGCAAAGGATGGCCATGAGGATGATCCGAAGGCTGGAGCACCTCTCCTAAAAAGACAGGTGGATAAGGCTGGGGTTGCTGAGCCTGGAGTAGGCTCCAGGGAGACATATTAAAGGTCTTCCAATATTTAAAGAGGGCCAGCAGAAAATCTGGGGAGGGACTCTTTTGTCAGGGAGTGCAGTGATAGGACAAGGGATAATGGTTTTAAACTAAAAGAGGGCAGGTGTAGATTAGGTATAAGGAGGAAATTCTTTATTCAGAGGGTGGTAAGGCAGTGGAACAGGTTGCCTAGAGAAGCTGTGGATGCCCCATCCCTGAAGGTGTTCAAGGCCAGGCTGGATGGGGCTTTGAGCAACCTGATCTAGTGGGAGGTTCCCCTGCGCATTGCAGGAGGTTTGGAACTGGATGGTCATTAAGGTCTCTTAGAACCCGAAACATTCTATCATTGTATAATGATTCTATGATTCTATTACTGTCCATAATACTGAAAATCAAAAACGCAATTTAGAGCATTATTTTTAAAGGCTTTTCAATAGATATGACATGTAATATATCATATCATTACAGATTCTAAATAGGACGTATAGGATTGTAATTGAGAGGCTTTCCATATTCTTCTGTCTATGGCTCTTTCTAGTATTACATGTACTATTCAATCAATATGGGTAATTATCCTACAATCACAGAAATATAACCCATTTCACCTCAATTTCTAGTCCATTTAAACCTATTATGTTCTTTCCTTCTTGTGCAACTGAGCAGGAACTATTTGATATTTCTTTCTTGGTACACTGTTGAAGATTCTAGGGGCTGCTTCATTTTTTCTGAGCCATGGTATTTGCCATTTCAGGAGCTCAGCAAACACATCTGCATTGAAATTCAAAGCAAAGCAAAAGCTAACATGAGAGATCAGGAAAAAAAAAAATGAGAGAGAGAGATCAGGTCACGTTTTATGTTCATGTTTCACTTATATTTTTAGAACTATCTTTTTCACTCTTCCACTGCATTATTATGAAGTAGAAATGAACACCTTATTCTTCTTCTACATTGTAATGCAGAAGCACTGAGCAGTGGTTGGCTATAAGAGGAAAACTTTCATGATAAAATTACTCCACAGTTTTTAATTCTCATCACTAAGCAGCTCTTAATTGGGATAGAGTGTGCCCATTGTTTCCAGGAGGGAGTTACAAGACACATAGAAAACTGTGCTGGGCTTATGTGGCAAGGTTTTAGTGGCAAGCAAGCTCCAGGTGTGGCCTCTGTGAGCAGCTGCCCCATGTCAGGTCAGAGGCAGCCCCAGCCAGCTCCAAAAGGGACCTGCTGCTAGCCAGAGCTGAACCTGTGCACAACCCTGGTTAGGCCTCTGGGAGAGCAGACTGAAGAAAGGGAAAAGAGTGCTGTGTAACAACAGCAGCTCGGAGAGGAGTGAGAGAAGCAGCCCTGCAGCCCCCCAGGTGAGTGCAGTAGGAGGGCAGGAGGTGCTCCAGGCACACAGCAGCAGTTCCCCTGCGGGCTGTGCAGAGGCCCCTGGTGGAACAGGCTGTCCCCCTGCAGCCCATGGGTCCCACACGGAGCAGATCTCCACGCTGCAGCCCATGGAGGAGCCCCTGCTGGAGCAGGTGGATGTGGCCTGGAGGAGGCTGCGGCCCATGGAGAGCCCCCGCAGGAGCAGGCCCCGGGACAGAGCTGCAGCCCGTGGAGAGGAGCCCACGCAGGAGCAGGGGTCTGGGGGGGAGCTGCTGCCCGTAGGGAACCCGTGCTGGAGCAGTTTGCTCCTGGGGGATGGATGGACCCCGTGTTATGGAGCCGTGTGGGAGCAGGTCTTGAGGAGCTGCTGCCTATGGGCAGCCCCCGCAGGCTCAGTTTGAGAAGGATGGCAACCCGTGGGAGGGACCCCACGGGGAGCAGGGAATGAGCGTGACTGTGAAGGAGCTGTGGAGATGAAGTGCTTTAAGACTGACCACAGCCCCCGTTCCCTTTTCCCCTGCGTCCCTCGGGGGGTGGGGGGAGAGGTGGGGGGAATGTAAAAAGGGTGGATGGGGGGAAGGTTCTTTTAGTTTCTCACTGTTCTAGTCTGCTAGCAATAGGCAATAAGTTACATTAATCTCCCTATTCTGTGTCTGTTTTGCCGGTGATGGTAATTTGTGAGCTCCAATAAACTCCATGACCTTATCTAAACCCATGAGCTTTTTTTTTTTTTTTTTTTTTTTTTTTTTTTTCCCATCATATTTTCTCCCCCTGTTCCATTGAAGGGGAGTGAGGTAACATCATCATGGAACTTAGCTGCCCATCAGCTAAGCCAGCACACTGACCCTTTGTAATATCCTTTGTAATAGTGTGAAGTGGAGCTTTTGCAGTAGGTTCATCTGGCTAAAATGTACAGCAACAATCTGCCTTATAAGAAAGCAACTAGAAGCAAATCAGCTTCAAAATTAGCAGCTCTTACAAATTTCTGATCATGAGGCTGATGAAGGACTCACCTTCGTAGAGGGGAATAATTAAAGATACAAGATCAGACAGCATTTAACTGCTGTAATGGTAGAGATGTTCACGAGGTGTCTCAGAGACCCTTTATAACATGAAACAGCTGTAAGAAAACATATAGCAAATCAATATATAACATACTATCAAATGCTAAGGGTTATCTATGGTAACCATTAGCTCCAATAAATGTAGCTAGATTTCTACCAACATACATTTGGCATGACATTTCAGTGGCTTGTAATTTAATGGAAAGTCTAAAATTGTTTGTCATCATTTGGAAAGAATTTATGACAACTTCTGAATTTCTACCCAAACTACACATACTATTTTCATAAATTATGCTGCGTACTTATAATTCAAATAATGTCGAGGCAGATATGCTCTATATTTCATATGTTAAAACAGGAAAGCAACCTCTCTTGAAGGTAGCTTTATAACATACATCTTTCTAACTGAATAAATGAATCTGTCTGTAGTCCTTGAAAATTACATTTCAAATTGCCTGAGATTCCACTTAAATTTTTGTCTTTTAGATAGAGCACAGACATGCCTGCATCTAAACATTTTATGTGCTCAAGTTGCCTCAGGTTCTGATTTAGCTCCTCCAAATACTGTTCCTGTTACTGAAATCTCTTAGGAAGAGATTGCCTCTTTTCAGACCATGTGTTTTTTACCAGATGCTTTTGCACTGAGTTCCAAACCAGCTTAATGTAAGCATGTTCCATCCAAAAGCTGCACAGCTTTGTTTGCTTGACACTGTAGTTAGATCTGCCCACCAAAAGTTGCAGCCATATGTCTATAGCCAGGGCCTGTCTTTAGAACAAGACTGCTCAATTTGTACTCTGAGCATAGCAATTTTATGTAGGGGCAAACTCAAAATGGCAACTACTTCTTACATGGTAACTGGGCAAACCATTAGGCCCTTGGCACTACACATCTGCAGCCATGTTATTAACATCTTTAAGGCCATGACTTTCTTAGCGTCTCTCTAGCTAGTGAATGGGAAAAAATGTATGTAGGAAAGGAATTTGTAAGAAAGCTAAGAAATCTACCATTCCTCGCACCAACTAATTCACAACAAAAAGTGTTCTGGTGAAAAAAAATCTTTCATCATAAGAACTGTCATAACCGCAGAAAGCTTTTCTCCAGTGTATTTTTATTAGGGATTCCTGCCATCATATCAACATTACAAAACAATCAGGATGTTGACATAGAAATGTGAAATTCACTGTACAAAGATAAGGCTCGAGTTACAGATATATTATCCCCCCAGTCTCCATTGAAATAAAACCATATTTAATTCTTCCCAGAGTTGTGTTTATAAATGTTAGACAAACCACAAAATAGATTTCAAGTACATAACATTTTACAATATAATCCAAGCACAGACAGAAATACACAATACTGTACCTATAGATGCTCCATAATCCAACTCTGTAATTCTCACCAACAATATGCTAGACTGTTTGTCTGAATATGCCCAACCATATGCTAGACTGTTTGTCTGAATATGCCCAACCATATGTTTCTGCGTGCATTAGGTGGTCCTGGCCTTTATGTTAGCGGACTATCATGACTTTCAGTTAAATTACTTTGATAGGCAAGAGAATACTAGGAAGATTAGGAAGAAAGGGAAGAATTTTAAAACGCCAGGCCTGAGTGTATGCATATAGGTAGTAAAGGCAAGCACATGTGCACACATACTCTTGCATTTAACCCTACATAAGACCTCACTATACTGCACATTCTCTGAGATTATTTTCTCATGCAACTCAACCATTTTCCAATAGAGTTAAATCAAGCAAAACAATATTCCTACTTCTGGTGCGCTATAATTTACAGGGACAAGATTATATTTTAGAGCACAGGATCTTTTTTATTATTATTTTTAATATAATTGCCAGACTTAATAGGAGGCTGCATGGAGTCTTGTCTCTGTAGTCCAGCAGGACACCAGCTCTCACAGCCCTCACCACTCACACCTTTTCTGACACCTTTGCTTAAAAACAGTATCAGTGAATAATTTCCTGTTAAGGCCCAATATCTAGTTTACTATCCATTTCTATTAAGCTGAATTATATTTGGAAAGAATAATTTAACAGCAAGTAGCACAAGATAAAATCTTCATCAAGTATCTAATCAATAATGATTCTTCTGTGGAACAGAACATCAAGAAAAAGCAAAAGTGAAGAGAAAAAGGCAATTGTTCAATTTAGCCTTTGTTTCTTGGGAAATGAATAGCAATTGAAGAGTTTTCAACTGAGAAAAGCAACTTTTAAGCCCTGTAACTGTTTCATCCTTTAAAAACTGGAGAAGATTCAAAAGGTTGTCAAACTAGATATTTGCAAAGGCTTACATGAGAAAAACAAGCAAAACCAATTCTCTGATATCAGAAGTAAAGAAGTATACTTGGTAGTAATTAAGAGATGTGGTTACAATACGTTAAATGTACTTCTAATAAAACAGCCTCAAATATTCCTCCGGTTCATAATTCTCTAAGCAGGAGAACAACTCTAAGGCTGAAATCAGAGTTCGCTAGTTTAAATACGAGATATATCTGCACTAAGATCAGGGGACCAAAAAACATAAAAAATAAAAACTCTCTTTTTAGATAGAAGCTCTGTGGTGCATCTGAGGGCCTTCTAATGCTCTCAGCTATTGACAAGTCTTTTTTTTTTTTTTTTTCTTAATTATATTCTCTATGCAATACTGGAATAACTAGATATACGTCACCATGTTACGTGAAACAGCATTAGCCCATTAGGGCTTATACTAATCGGGCAAGATGGTAAGTATGCTGCTATCTGTAAAAGGAAGCATATCAGCACGCACAGAAAGTATGTTGTCTTGGAGATCAGTAATATAGGGCATCAAGGATGAAGATGCATCAGCTGAAGTGTTTAATCCTTTAACTGTGAGTCAGAACGTTTTCATGTCAACTGTACAGTCTAAAGTTTTGCTTTAAAAAGGAATACATTTTTCTTCTCTAACATTTTTAAAAGTAGGTCACTCACTCACCTACTGATTTAGGTAGGGTTTTAGCTTTTTTTTTTCTTTTTTATTTTTCCCCTACTTACTATTATCTTCTTCCATGTTATGTACAATAATCTACATTTAGACTGAAGACTCACTCTTTTCCAAAACATACTTGGACTATCTTATAAAGACTTTCTATAGCACTGATAAAGTGTAAGACAAACTAACATAAGAGGAAGGATCATTACTTTCAGTTCTGCTCACTTCCCCAAGCTTTACAACTATGCCTTTCAGAAATTCTTCTGAGTACTCAGTGTCATTTCACCTCCCCCAGGTAGACCCTACAGAACTTGAGTGAACTTCCTGTGTACTTCCCAAACCACTGTCTCTCTTATAGAGCTATATTGAATTCATTCATTCTCCAGCCAGTAGGTTAAAAACAAATAATTGCTAAAACACTAAAAATAGCCTACGTGCCCTTCTGCACTATTCTTACCAACCTGTACAATTAAATAACATCAGAAGTTATCTTTTGCTAAAAATTTACCAAAATATTTTAAACACATAAAAATGTAAAAAACAAACAAACAGAAAAACAAACCAAAAGCAAAAACCCAGCATAAACATTGCTTGTATAGGCATTGGTTAGAAGAGATTGCTGCACTAAGGAGTATATTCAAAAAAGGTTTTCTGTCAGTTTCATTAGTGTCATGGATTCTAAGGTTAAAGACAATGAACCTTATTGTTACCCCATCTTGTATGATGCAACAGATGAGCAGAAAATCTGAAATGCAATTAAAATAAAGCTTCTTTTTGGTTACTGAAAGGTGACAGAATAAGCCTGAAACTAAAGGAGCAATTTATGTGTGTAAAGGAAACATAAGAGCCTGAGGAGTCTGTAATGAACTGAATATGAAGACAGCTACCTATTGATGGCCCCAGGGGCATAATGAAAAGCTGCACTAACTGAAATTTTGAATATAGCCCTTAGTAGTGTCATATTTCTTTAAAATTTAAAAGCTGCCCAGCATGTCACGAATGAAGTTTATTTTGCAAGCTACCCACTGCCTAAGTGGGCAGTAATACTCAATGTGAAACTGCTGAAACTCTGGCGTCTGACGGATTTCATGGAGAAAAGAGATCTGAAGGTCCGACTCCAGGAGAACAAGGAGAAGAGGGAACACAAACAGTAACAGTCCAAGGCCTACAAGCAGAAGTCTGGAGAAACTCTTCACAAAGGCATTCACCTCTATGTTGCCCATTAGAAAATCATAGCTCCACCTAAGCGCTCTTCGAGCTTCTTTCAGTTCTTCTTCTTCTGCAATCATAAAGGCATTTTCATCTGCATCCAGTTCCTCAAATGAATCTGTATCATCTTTCTCATTCTCTGCTCTTGGACAGGTATCAAAAAGCATGTCAATCTCATCATCAACCGGTGTGGGCAGCAAGCTGGCACTGGGATTGTATACCAGTTCTGAGATGGTTAAAGGTTCCTCTTTCATTTTCTCTTCCTGATCAATAGCAAGATCAACATTCTCTCCAGTGTCTTTAACAGGGGAACTGGAAATCACAGGGACCAAAACATCGTCTTCCTTTGGCAGTTGGATACCTGAAAAAGAGATTAAAACAGTGATCCTAAATTTCTGTTTCCCTGGTGGCAAAACTCAGCATTCCAATCGCATTTAATGTAGATTGGAAAGAAGATGCTGCAATCATTTTGCATATTGAAACCTGACCACACACAATTAGCAAACACTAGAAAGACCTTTTCAAAATTTCATCTCTGCCAGAGGAGGACAACATCTTTTACCACGCTGCAGTACACCAGACCTGACCAAAGTCATCTGATACAGCTACCACCAATAACAGTGTAATACAAACAGAAAATAGAACAGTTCATCTTCCATGTACAGTCAGGTTTCTGATATAAATGAATACCTACTGCAGATGTGCATTGGTGCTATTTGTTTTCACAATAATAATAAAGCACAACTTTCTCTTCACTCATCTCAAAGAAAGTGATAGCATAATGGCTGAGGTTGGGACTTTTCAACGGAGAATGACATTACAAAGAGAGCATAGATTGTCATGATAAATTCGTATTAAAAGTAGACAAGATAAAAGGAGAGGGGAGTTGGCACACCATATGAGGATTTGATATGATTGAAACCAAGTGAAAATGCCTCACCTCTAAAATGAGCTCCCCCTTGTATCTCATTTTTCTTCCAGTCATCTTTCCAATCCTCATACTCAGTCTCTTTTCTCCCTCTCTCCTTCATTTCTTTCTCCCCCTCACAAAGAAGTCTTTCTTAGCCCTACTTGTATGATTATTTCTTATGAGCCAACTCTCTGCTCAAACTCTGTCCTCTCAGGACTTAATACCTTTTTTCCAGACTAGCACTTGCAGCAGTAAATCTGCAAAGGTGTGTAGCTGTTTTGCAGCTACATGAATACTACAGTGATTCTTCTCAGTTGTCAGCTGGAGGGGAGTCAGTTGGAGGGGGGAGAAAACTAGGCCCAGGGATGGGAAAAAGTGATGGGAGAACAGTTTAAAATTTATACCATGTCTCATTAACAGCACCAGAAGACATCTGTGTGCAAAAGGAACAGACCATACACAGTGCTATGTGCACCAGCAATATATAATAGCACTTAGTACATCTCATTTTGTGATCTCCATGTCTCCATTCTTTATAAATGACTAATACAGATGCAACACGGAGATAAGGATAGATCAGGTAAAACCAATGCAACAACATTATATGACTTATCCAACAAGTAACCCAGGAAAATCACAGCAACTTAGTACTTATAATTCAAATTAGCCCCATTCTTTGATTTTAGCAACAGAGGTCTGCAGAAGATGGAGTACTGACATCATTAAGGATTCATTCCAGTTCTAATGCAGTAAAAAGTAAGGTTCAGAGACTTTAAAATAATGTGGTATAAAACAATATGCATTACTACAGAAAACAAGTACTAAGAAAAGTACTCCACTGTTAATTACAATACTATAATTGTAATATAACATCTCCACTGTTAATTACAATGACATCTCCACTGTTAATTACAATAGATGCATCATGGTTTTCAGTGTGAAGAAAAGCTCTCTGCAAGCTCTATTATAGTTTTCTATTAAAGTGTAACAAACATTGGAAAAAAAAAAAAAAAAAAGATGATAACTTTGAGATGAACGAAAAGAAGCATGACCTGAACCATGCTATAATAAAGGAATGCAACACTACTCTATAAAAATGAAACAACAAAAATCAAAGCAAAAATCCTGGTCATGAAGACATCTACAGTATAAGATATACAGCTTACATGCATTTTGGATCACAATTCTAAGCTAGAATTTTAAAAAGTAACTCAACTATAATTGACCAAAATGCTGCTGAGAATCCCACTTTGAAAGCAGAAGCCTTTTCAGATTTTTCTTGAAAATGTCAGAGATTTTTAAAAATAAAAAATTATTAGGCCTAAGAATTTTAGATGCACTGTATTGAAATGATGAGCTTGGTTTCTGAAACCTACTTGCCCTCTATTTGACTAGATAGCACAAGAATATTCATGTCACTCGTTTCTTGATCATTAAACTGAGAGCAAGCCATAACTGTATTTCCGTAGAGTAGGTGATATTCACTACAGCCTAGACTTTCTCACTGTTAACACATTTTGCATTTCTTGAATGACAAGGTCTTATTTATTTTTTTTAACAGCTACCACATTCTCAAGATAGGACATATCCATGACAATCTCAGTTTCATAACAACTGATGCTAGATATGTGCACTACCAGGTCACCCAAACATAGACCTGCTCTGGGTCAGACACAGACACACGATCACACTTCCACTAGAGCCCTAAATACTCAGGGTTTGCAGCTGTATGTTTTTATTCATGCTCTATCCTTCTCATTGGAAAAAATAATTGCAGAAAATCTGTAAATACAAAGCTAACATATCAAATTTTGTAGATTAAATTAAATGAACAGATCAATACTATGTGAGATGGAGTTGCAGCACTGGGAATTTTAAAGCTTGTTAAAATATATCCTCATGAAAATATCTGCCATAGTATGATGTTGTATGTCAGAGTTTTCACAGAGTTTCACAGAGAGTTTTCACAAAATCTTCCATGTAACCTGTGCAGCTCCATTAGCATGTTCTCCAGCCTACCAAATAGATAAGTAAGGTTATCCTAGCTTACAGACTTGCCAAAAACTGGGTGAGTGCTGTCATGTTAATATCTTTTATCTTTAAAATTATACTGAACCTGATACTAGCTGGGGTGAAATGCCAATAAATGCAACATAAAAAATATATAGCATGTGACAAATATGTTGAAAAAGACATAAGCAGTGACAGTAAAACTACAGTTGAAACCTACTTACATTAAAGCACTCCTTGAACAAGCCAGTTTGCTCCTTACCTGAAAGGACAGCTTTCTGGATCCCCTTCTTAACGCAAAGCTTTGTGTCCCATGCTATATTCATCAGAGAAAATCTCTTCATTATACAGCACAGTCCTTGGGAAGCAACAGCCTTTCAGCAGAGCATGATAGATGTTACATTCATTTTCCCTTTTAAATCTTCAAAATGGCCCAGGCAGATCTCTGTCCTTGTAATTTATTATCTTTTCCTACTCTCTAGGAGATAAGCTGGCCATGCCTCCATGTGAGGTTTCACACCCTGGGTAAAGGTTAGCTGCAACCAAAAAGACCACTCCTGCTCCCTTTTGTTTGATTCCCGAGTGAGCCCATATGTAAAGCTAACCTAAGAAAATAGCTATTTTTGTTTTTTCCTAGGCTAATTCTCTGATGGATTTTCTTCCTGAATTGGCTTGTTGGGTGTTCTTAGGAGCATAGCAGGTGATGGAGAGAGAGAAGGAGTGCTCCTTTCACCAGCTGCAAGACTGCAGACCATGCTCAGCTGAAATGAAGCCTTGCCCTCAATAAAGAAAATGCAGATGTCTCCTCATTAGCTTAATTTGATTGTGTAGATATTCATTTCTTGACTCAACTTCTCTGTCCTCTCCTATGATAGCCACTTCAGAAACTCATCACTTTTTGAAATGAAGCAAGCATTATGCTGGAGTCTTTGCATTAACAAATATACTTGCTACAGTCATTGAGAGCATACAAACTGACTGACACTAGATCCAACAGTATATGACCATCAAGAGGTAAGAAAAGAGTTGGGATGATCTTTCTTCTAAGCATATTGTAACAGCATGTACCTGGATCACCAAACCTGGATCTATTCTGGATCTATTTCAGAGTGCATGCATGATACCTTGAATATGAAAGCCAAATTTTTTAAACACTCTAGCCTAACACTAAGCATCTACACATATATTTAGGTACAGAAGTACAACAATTTTCTTTTCAAAGGTGCTTTTCACTTTCTCTTAATAGGAGTAAAAGGTAAGTTGGGACACCTCAGTATGGATCAAAGGACCTAATTTTAACCTCCCAAATTCAAGAATCCTGGCTGTAAAGCTCTCTATACCTGCTTAGATGCAAGGTCAATGTTATATCTGTTTATCATGTTTCTCATCATACAGAGGACAGCTGCAACTACTCCAAAGAAAGGTCACCCCAATTTAAGGTTGTGAGCCTTCTCTCCTTCCCCAGAGTAAGTTCCAGTGTGCATAACATGCATAGTGAACATAAACGAGAAAGATCATATTAACTTCTATGAACATTGCTCTTTTCTCCTATAGCTGGCAAACATCCTTTCACTTTGTGATCAATCTGTAGATAAAAGGCAGCAGAGCTACCTTTTCAGGTTGGTGTTTTTGGAGGGGACTGCATTAAAATTGCAATGTGGCACAATTCCAAAGTGTATATCAACTTTATAGTCCATTATTTATCTTGAGCTGATAACATATAAGTGACACAATCAGACGAAGGCACACATGAAACTAAAACAATTACTACTGCCCATCATACCTACCCATATTTCCCTCTTCCTCTAACACAGTACTAAAAATAATAATAATAATAATAAATTGCATCCTAATCAGACTCAAAGCAAGAGGAAAAAAAAAATGTATTTTCAACTATTTTACCTGTTGTTAAAACACATTAAATCAAAACAACATTTTATATCAGCTTGATAAAAGTGTAAATAAACGTTTTAATATAAATATATGAAAATTTAGAGTGAGCATTAGCTGATGCTGTTGTAAACTCATTTGGTATTTTAAAATACATATAAAGTTGTTATTTTTATTCTTTCATGTTTGTTATGACACTGCAACATTTCTCAAGTCAAGGCCTAAGGAAACAATTAGCTATTAATCAGGGTTAAAGGGTTAAAGTAAGCCCACAACAAAGTTTCAGTCACGTTACAGTACACGTATATGTTGGGCCACTCAGACTTTGATGATTTCAAATGACACAAGTGCAACGGCATATTATCACTTTCAATGCTGAGATGTCTTATGCAGGCATGAGAATATCAGAATAAAGCACCAAAATTCAAAATTGTTCTTGACAACAAGAAATATTCCACTGACACAAGTTTAAGAAAGGAAAAAGGCTTTCAGATAATTTGATTTTAGAATATCAGTTATCCAAAGTAACGATTCCAGGTTTAAAACAAAAATTCCTCAATCTCCCAATGGAAAGAGAAAACATAAAACAAAGTAAGCAAATATCCTTTAACTAAATCTACAAGTCTGCTGCAAATGCTTTGGTCTTATTCACACATGATGATTACCTTGCTACCACTCTTATAAGGCTACAATTTGGAGATGGATTTTGAAAAGTTTACTGTTTTTTAATAATAATTCTATATGATATTTGGATTTATAGGAATCTGACTTGAGTATCAAATTACATTTAAGATCACATCTTTCCTTTCTTCATTTTTTTAATTTTACCTGCAATTTACAGTCCATAGCTCAAAAATTTAATACCTATGACTGGTATTAGTGGTATATTCGGTAAATCATCAGAAGAAGCATAGGGAAGTAGTTCTCCCCCTGTACTCTGCTCTCATGAGACCCCACTTGGAGCACTGCATTCAGCTCTGGGGCCCCCAACATAAGAAGGTCATGGATGTATTAGAATGAGTCAAGAGTTGGGCCACAAGGATGATCCAAAGTCTGGAGCACCTCTCCCAAAAAAGACAGGTGGGTAGGGCTGGGGTTGTTGAGCCTGGAGAATGTTCCAGTGAGACATTATAAAGGTCTTACAGTATTTAAAGAGGGTCAGCAGAAAAGAGTTCCTCTCCTGGGGAGGGACTCTTTGTCAGGGAGTTAAGTGATAGGACAAGGACAAATGGCTTTAAACTAAAAGAGGGTAAGTGTAGATTAGATATAAGGAAGAAATTCTTTACTCAGAGGGTGGTGAGGCAGTGTAACAGGTTGGCCAGAGAAGCTGTGGATGCCCCATCCCTGGAGGTGTTCAAGGCCAGGCTGGATGGGGCTTCGGGCAACCTGGTCTGGTGGGAGGTTTCCCTGCCCATGACACAGGGTTGGAATTAGATTTAAGGTCCCTTCCCACCCAAACCATTCTATGATTCTATATGATAAATAAGCCCAATGTTGCTTCTTACATATCTACAGGAAAGATTTGCTACACTTTTCTGGCAACTGGACAAATTTTACAGAGCCAAAGAGATCTCATTATATGAGCCAAAACTCAGTACTTCCCTTTCACCAAATACTGGGATTCCTCCAAACCTCTAACTTGCTACTGCAGATAGGAACATGAACAGCTGAATAAAACACAAATTCACAGTGGTCATATGCTGTGAACATGAATATGTAAGAGGTCTGACATAAATGTTGCCAGCAGCTAGTGTCTCTAAAGGAGCCAAAAACAGCAGCTGAGGATTCACAGGCTGAAGGGCAGCCCCAGCTTCCCTGTTCTTAAGAAGCTGCAGTTGCTGGGAATACAGCATTCCAGAACAATGTATACTGTTATTTAAAAAAATTCAATTTGTCCCTTGTCTAGTGGCTAGATATACTGCACATAGCTTTACTTACCAGACATGCAAACACAATTACATATCTGTAAAATGACTACAGATCATATAGGGAAAAGGGGAGAATGAACAAGTATAAAGATTTCCTTCTTTTAAACAGAGAAGTGAAAATACAGATACAGTACAGAAAGAGAAGAGCAAATGGACTCTCTGCTGGAAATACTTTACACGAGTGTGCAAAGAACTACATCTGTCAGGCTGCAATTGGAACAGCTCCTTCCTATGTCTTTCACTACTTCCTCTAGAAATATTGCGTATGCCTTACTTAATTTCATTGCAGACATAATTCATATGTACTATTCATCAAACGATGTGAAGGAGGGGGTGACTTTTCATGTGAACAAAATGCACGGAGATCAAAAAGAATATGTAGGAAAGGGAAACAGAATCTAGAATTGCACTCAAATATTTCCCTGCATCTACATCAAAGCAAGATCTGCATCACAGCCAGATGCCCAGCCCTCAGAAGTAGGAGGCCATACCCTACCCACATCCTGTGCTCATATAAAACACCTAATTTGGCTTTGCAAGGAGAGTAAATCAATGACAAAATTTACCAACTCCTTTACAGGCAGTGATCTGGAAATCCTGCTGGCAGTTCCAGTTAGTTTTATTCTTGCTGCAACTTCCAGAAGGCGGTAAAGTTCTGTCACGACTGCTCACATCAGGTGCAGACACTGTGACTCTAAGGCATCACAACTGGCCCCACAACTGCACTGAGTCACAGTGTTCAGCTAATGCCACAGTTTGTGTGGTGCCCAGAGGCTTCTGCTCTGCTCTCTACACCCTGAAATGCACACCCAAAGCAAAGCAGAGCATGCAGTACAGCAGGTTTTCTGAGGTATACTGTCTGTAGCAGTCCTCTGTCCTGGAAGGAGCTCACTGCTGGCCCCGTCCAGAAATACGATTTAGCAGTGAAAAGGTTAAGGTGAGTAGCAGGGAAGGAGAAATGTCCATCGTGGACACAGGAATGAAAGAGGAAGATTTGTCTGTCAGCAAATTATAGAAAAGGGAGGAGCTGGTGAAGAGACTGCAACCACTCATTGTCAAGCAAAAGGCCAACGAGAGCGAGGCTGCAAAGAACTGGCACCAATGTGAAAGCTTAGCGCCTGAGAAAAGGACAAGTGGGACATTTCAGCAATTCCACTGAGTTAGAAGAGCAAGTCTGGTACAAGTTAGCGTTGTTCTGAAATGGTTGCATGCAGAACAGTGCTCTCCCAAGGAGTTATGCCTTCCCCTTCTACACAAACTAACCGCAGTCCTTGGCTTTATATACTGATATACAGATTTTATACCCATATACAACAACTGGGCTAACACCCTGTAAACAAGATCAAGGTTTATAAGAATCATCACAGCCCCAGTGCACAGGTCCATTATTAGACTGGTGTCTAATACAAGACAGCTTGCAGGTATGTATTAGGAGACAGCATTTAACTGAGGAGTATGAATACAAAATACACGTAAACAGTAATCCTTTTTCCATTTTGCTACTAATTTTTGAAACAAGGGAGTTCAGTGCATTCTCACAGTTGCTAGAGCTTTGAGTGGTAACCTTGTGAAGCAGAGCCAGCCAGGAGCTGTTGTCACTCAGAGACAAGTCACTGCAAGAAGCAGGTTTTCCCGTACCTGAGATGCTTGCTGCCTTCTGATTTTCAAATGTTACAAACATGACAATACCCTGGTCTTTGCCAGAATATCATCAGTTAATTATTTTGTAAATACCCATTTCTTAAATGGAGGTTCAATATCAACAAGGCATGATTTTATATAAGTGCATGAAGAACTGACATCTGTCTGCAAAAATATGAAAAGTAAAAGGTATCACAGAAAGCATGGAGAAACAAATTTTGAAATGCCACACTTCATTAAGGAGGCAGAAATATATAGATTGATGGGTGGACCAACCCATCTTTGGAAAACAAATCATTATGGTATAAAAGCAAGTAAAAATCTTAGTTGTGGTTGCTATCCAGAGCAACATTGAATATTTGTTCCTTGGGTCCCATTGTTTTATGCAGAATTAAAAAAAAAAAAAAAAAAAATCAAGCTCCTTTTTTCTTTTCAGTATTATTATTCAGTATATTATATTAGTCAGTATGGAAAAATAACAGCAACAAAGTTATGGTCTGGTAACACAAGCCACTCAATCGCAGTAAAACTCAACTGTATTCAGTCAATATTCAAAATGTGCTATCAACCTATCTGCTAATTTAAGAACTGTTTGGTTTGTTAGAAATTACTATTTTTTAAAGTTTTTCTCCCCCTACGTTGAAGAAAGCTGCAAGGGTAAAAATTCCAGTCATTCATTCATTAGCAATTAATGAATTAGTCCACTATTTCAGCAATATATTACAACAAATCTCGTTTTTTTTTTTTTTTTTTTTTTTTTTTTTTTT
>NC_048926.1:42819242-42889014 GCF_011077185.1 Oxyura jamaicensis
CATATTTTTATAATTAAAATATAATTTTTATAATTAAAAATATAGTTTTTATAATTAAAAAATAATTATTAATTAATTATAAAATTATAAAATAAAATAAAATTTACCAGCCCTTCTGGCTGTGATCTTGGAGCCATGCCGCAGTAATCGAATACACACTTCCTTGCTACAGTGGTTAACCATCCGTAAATGAATGCTTCTCTTGGTTTGGATTTTTACAAGGCATTTCACCATCTTGGCTATGAATCCGTGTTCTCAAAATCTTGTAAAGTCTCTACCCATACTGTCTCTGACCTTTTAGTGCATTTCCACTGAGTTTTAAAAGACTAAGTCAAGTCCCTCTCAATGAATCAAATGACAAGCTTCTAACATGGACAACAAAAATATCCCAGCAGGGAACAGAATGAGAGGTTATTTTTAAACATTTCCACATGCCTCATAACGTACAATACGAACTTCCACAGCATCCATCTCAGTTAGCAGTTGCTAGCATAACAGCTGAATCACACACACACACAAGCATAAAAATATCCAAGGCATCAAAACACAGTGCAATGAAACAAAAGGCCAGCATTTAGGGACTGTTTTTCACAGAACAAAATGACACTGCAGCCATTACTTTTCCAAAGAGCTTTAATTTGATAACTGATGTCAATTTCCCCAGTGCTACCTGGAAAATACTTGTGGAAAATGTAGTTACAAAAGGAAAAACCCCATGCTATGCTGAAAAGCCTTAGTCAGAGGGGAAACCAGTAAGATGAAAATGCTTTCATGTCAATACTAGCATCAAAGCTAACCTGCTTGTGAGTAAACAAGAGAAAAATCCTAAGTTTGGGAAAAATGTCTCTCTGCACAGGGGCTCCAGTTCCCAGTTGTGGATAACTGTTGAATGCCTTCACATTCACCAGAGAGATGTGTTGCTTTAGAAGGCTGGCCATTTCTCTGCTCCTCTGCAGCATGGATATGCAGGATCCTAAAAAAAGGAATGACACATAGATGCTGACTGCTGATAATTTGCTCCAGCTGGAAGCTGGAATGCAGCCACATGCACAGTGTCATGCTGTTCCAGTGGGAAAGGAGCTCTTACCAGGTACACTGAAGCCACAGAGAGAAGGGGTGTATGGGGGGACATAGACTCTCAGTTCTCCAAATACTTACCTTTAATGATCGTACTGCTTGAGTCTGTTATCTGGCATCCCTGTTCTCTCTGCACCATAAAATCAACGACATGCATGCAAATACATGGGAAATAAGGGAGGAAGGGGAACTGTCCCGCAAATGTGTGTTCTCTCATGAAAGATGTCTACTTCAATGGAACTTTTCGGAAAGTGTCTGTGGTATCTCCCTTCCTCTACCTCCCAGGCCCATAGGAATATGCAGCAGTGTTCATTTTCAGTCCTTCCTCCTGCAGGGCAAATGCTCAAACACAAGGAAAAGCCTAACTGAGGACACAAAGATCACCTGGAAAAGGCTGTAAATGACTTCCAACAGAAACACGTTCATGTTATAAGAACATGTATATCATTTATGTTTTACATAACTGTGTTCTTGTAAAAAAGAAATGACTGTGATTCAAGACATTGCCCACAAGACTACGTATACAAAACTAAGGGCGATTTATGCTGAAATATTGTAGCTGAGTCAGCAACTCTTTGTCTTTACTCTCTCAGCAAGTAAGGAACAGGCTCTGTTTCTGGAGAAAGAAAAAAGACTTTACATGACCTGGCACTGGCAGTGAATCCTGCATAATGGTTGGAAGACACTTTTCACCAATGATTTTTCAGAAGAGGAGCCTAAGGAGCCTCTTTTTCTCCTGCAGGGCTGCCTGGGACTCTTTTTTGTTTGTTTTTCTCCAGCAGACAGACAGGAAGGCAGTATCACCAGTCTTAGTAACTTTTTGGTTTTGCAGCTCTGTCCACCCTCCTCCTTCCTAAGTTGCTATTCTAGACTAATAAAGCTAAAATGCTAACCACTGGCAGAAACTGTGTTAGAGAGACCCTTACCATTCAAGTAGAGTTTCAGGGTATGTTGAAAACAGTAGATGGTTCTGTAACTTCTCTTAAAATCAAAAAAAGTGTTTAAAAGGGCAAAATAAAAAATAAAAAAATAAAAAATCCCCTCCCAGAAGCAGAAAACTATGACCAAAAAACAGTCTTCAAAGCTGATACACTTCCCAGGCCAATGAAAACAGTGAACAGGTGTGATGGTTTCACCCTAATGGCTAGCTAAACTCCAGCACCCTGCCTTGCTCAATCCCCTTCTCATCAGGACAGGGGAGGAAACACAATGGAAGAGGGCTCAGGGGTTAAGAACAGGCAGATCACTCATGAACTACCGTTAAGGACAAAGCAGACTTGGCAAAGGGAGATTAATATAATTAATTGCCTATCACTAGCAGACTAGAGTAGTGAGAAACAAAAAGCAAACTACAAACACCTTCCCTTCATCCATCTACTTCCATTTCCTCCCCCTGAGCAGTGCAGGGTAATGGGAGCTGTGGTCAGTCCGTAACACTTCGTCTCCATGGCTCCCTCATGGTCACGCTGCCCCTGCTCCCCGTGGGGTCCCTCCCATGGGATGCCATTCTTCCCAAACTGAGCCCACGGGGGCTGCCCACAGGCAGCAGCTCTTCAAGAACTTCTCCCATATGGGTCTGTACCATGGGCCATCCATCAGGAGCAAATTGTTCCAGCACGGTGTACTGGGTTTAAGTGGCTATGTTTTGGTAGCAGGGGTCTGCAGGTGTGGCCTCTGTGAGCAGAGCCCAGCAGCTGCCCCGTGTCAGGTCAGAGGCAGCCCCAGCCAGCTCCAAAAGGGACCTGCTGCTAGCCAGAGCTGAACCTGTGCACAACCCTGGTTGGGCCTCTGGGAGAGCAGACTGAAGAAAGGGAAAAGAGTGCTGTGTAACAACAGCATCTTGGAGAGGAGTGAGAAAATGTGAGAGAACCAGCCCTGCAGCCCCCAGGGGAGTGCAGCAGGAGGGCAGGAGGTGCTCCAGGCAGGCAGCAGCAGTTCCCCTGCAGCCTGTGGAGAGGCCCCTGGTGGAGCAGGCTGTCCCCCTGCAGCCCATGGGCCCCACATGGGTCCCACATGTAACCCCCTGTTAAAAAAAAAAAAAAAAAAAAAAAAAAAAAAAAGATATAATGATGCATACAAGGATCTTAAGATCTCCTAATTGCATGACACACTTTAGAAAACTCCCAGAAATTTGTAAGGAAAAGTGCACAGTAGAGGAACTTACAAGGAGCAGACTTTATTCCATAAACGAGAGAATTATCTCATCATTAAAATTTACCAAACAATTAGTACAAAATTATAATATATGTGGCCTGAGCTAAAGATGCTCATTTTGGCCGCAACTAAGTTTAATGGAAAATTAGGAAAATGGAATTATCTTGCAGACCATGGATATCTAAAAATAGAACTTATTTTATTTAGAAACTCAACTAAGAAATCTGATGACCTCCAACATACTGCAATTTAAATTTTTTTATTATATATGCATGCACACAGATACCAACAGCTGACAGAGTAGTGATTCTGCCAATTTCAAGGGGGAAAACTGTTTCATACTATATGACACAAGACATTTCATGATTCTCTCTATCTGACATACGAAGATAAATTGTGTCTTTTTTATCCAACAGGTAGGATTTAAAAATATTATTTTATTATTTTAATATTTAATATTATTTTATTATTATTTTAAAAATAAGAATGTCAAAAGACTGTGTACTAGTTCCACTGTACATAAAGACTTATCACTGAAACCTTTTTCTAATAAAAATTCAGGGCAACAACACTAATTTGTGCACAGGAAAAAAGTAGACTATGCTATCAGCTACAGTGTTGTATAGATATAATGTGTGAAGTTACATTTAATATTATTTTGTATTTTACTAGTGTATTTTTAATATTTATGGGACGATGATAAATAAGGGACCAATATTTCACATTAATGCCTAATCTGTACCCACAGAAGTTCCAGATGCCTCTGCTGTGGAACTGAAGCTTACAGAATTCACACACACAGACAGACAACCAGACCTACACAATAGCTGGTGTGTGCTCATTCCCATATATTTGTTGGATGCAACAAAGTCTCCATATTTTAAAGGAAAGATATTGTTAATGCCAGGTAATTGCCATTAACATTGTACTTTATACTTCTGTGATACACAAAAGTAGGTTTAGTAAAATACACTGTCGCTGCAAATTTTTATATGTAGCAATGAATATTTGTCAAGCACACATCTTTTTTTGACAGACAGCTACTAGTACTGAATAAAGGGCAAGAGTTCCTCATACACAACTTAAAACACAGACATACATCTTCATAAGAAAATTAAAAAATTAAAAATAAATAAATAAATAAATAACACTTTAAAATATCATCCAGATCAATGAGGACATCTAAAAAGTGTGGAACTCTCTGGGAAAGAAAAAAATAAGGAGCATGAATTTTAACCAGAAGGAATCTGGAATAAGTCTGTACAATCAACTATCTCTTTTCTAAACTACAATTTGAGGTAGACCAACCAATCACTGAAGCATGCCACTTCCACTTTGATTGCTCCAAAAGCAAAAGTTAATGTCACCAAGAAAATAATTCCTCTTAGAAACCTGAACACACATATATCAGATGACTTAGAAGAAGTTTTCATCACATAGCAAAACCACACTTCTGAATCTTAGATGTATTATTAATATAATATATATTAATGTGTAGTAGAGATATAGTTTTTCATTTTGGGAAGTGAACTACACAGATAGGTGAAGCCTTGCTTGCAGCTGGTGCTGAGAAATCCAAAGACAATAATGACCAAATGCAAAATAATTGCCAGGTGATCTACATTACCAAATCAGTGAAAGAAGGCATCCACACAATTGCTACAGCAACACCAAAAGAAATCTAAGGTGTTCAATTGCACTGTGGTGAAACATATTCTACAGAATAGGAAACATGGAAAGAACCTAATGGGAACATTCAAAAGGACCTAATTCAGCCATCTGTGATAAAGATAAATTTTGCAAACACACTCCTTGATACAGGTGAAACTTAGGTAGCAGAGTGCCTTTAAAAGAATGTCTTAACATTTCAAAAGGTAAAAATGACCTTTTATGCATGTAAAATTCAGTTCCATGTGACAACTTTTATGCAGGTCAGTCATTTTATGCTTTATCTGTACACTACCATACCTCTTTCCTGCTCCTGATAAAGAAAGAGCAGTACCTCAAGAGTCAATAACAAGGAAAACATGAATTTTAAGCAGTACCCACAAAGATCTGAGAACTGACTTGCAAAACCTAAGGTATTAGGGCTTTAGATTAGTTTTCTGAAGACAGACATATCAAAGTGGAGAAGGGAAACACATAATGCAAGAACGTGGTAGAGATTTGAGAAACTCAGGTACTAGAAACATACAAAACCAAACAACATTACAGGGAGAGAATCAGATGTCAGAAGCTGTGATGCTAATGCACAAAACAGCTATTTAAAAATAATAATAATAATAATAAAAGTCTGGAGTTTCATTCAATTTCTGTAAATGAAATACAGACATCAGACGTGAAGCCACAGATAAGGCCACAAAGAAGAATAAAAAATCGGTGGACAAAAGAACAAAAGTAAAATGTTCAGGATGTCCAAGGACAAAAAAAAAGGAACTATCTCCAGAAATAATGCTAATATTTCATTTCCTTGGAATACCTCAACAAATATCTAAATATCTTAGGACCAGGTGGAAGTTAAAGAAGACAGGATGTGATTAAAATTATATAAAATGTGCAGTCATTACCAGAAAGAACTCTATAAAAACCAGAACTCCAGAGGCATATTGTTTTCTTTTTTTTTTCCTTGTAAAACCTGAGAAATACCAAGAAAATCACATCTTAATATATTATCTGTATAATATATATTAATATATTAATAATTTTTAAAAATGCATTAGCTATAATTTACTTCAGCAGCAAGTCTACTGCAAAATACTGACAACATATTTTTTTAACAAATCTCTGTTCTTCTCCAGGGCTTTCATAAAAATCAAACAATTTAGAATTGTTTAAGAAAAAAAATTAAGAATTTCTGGGTAGTTCTTGATGCTTTCACAAAGCATTTAAAAACTTAGCAAGGAATATTAGGGTGATGGTTGGGCCAGATGAGCTTGAAGGTCTTTTTCAACCTTGATAATTCTATGATGCTATGAAATACATCATCATCAGTCTTGTAGTTCTTCTTAACCCCATTTGCTAAGACAAATTTGGATACTACAAATTGGGCTTGGCATCTGAAAGTGACTGCACCATCAGTGGGGCATCAGCTCCTTGATCCTGAATCCCATTTCTGAAATCCACTGACATTTGGGTGCCAGTGTCTTACACAGAAGCCAAATACTATATACAGCTGACATCTAAAATGCAGATATTCAGAGCTTTCACCAGTTTTCCACTGGCACACTTACTGTCTCATTTGGTAAAAGAGATACTGTCTGGTGTCCAGCCTCTTAGCTAGTTCAGCTACATAATTATAATTTTAAAAAGGAAACAATTATGCTTAAGTAAGAATACCAATTCAAATCTGTTTAAGTTCATAATTGGACACCTGTGTACAGCCTCTAAGGGCAGAATGAAGAATTGCGTCTTGAGCAATGAGACATCAACAGACAAACTCAAGATATTTTTGCTGCCAGTTTAACAAATGCGTGTTTTCAAAACCTCTTACATAAGTGGTAACTGCTAAAAAAAACTACTATAATGGTGTTGCAGACATGTAGTATCCGTCTTCCCACAGGGAGCAGTTGTTTATGACCATTCTTTAGTGAGCATACACTTTCTTATATGTCAGCAAATCCACTGGACAATTTGGGATTTTTGGAGGACAGTTTCCCTTCAGCATGACAGATGGAGTAGATTTGTAAAGTTGACATTTCATAAGGAAGGATGGCTGAGCTATAGTTGCTTTTTAATATTTGGTTGCATCATTGATATATATATATATATATATATATATATATATATATATATTTCCCCCATCTGATAGGATTATCCTAAGAATAACAAGGCAGGTTGCTCAAAATCCCCTACAGACTCTGTTAGCACCATTTCTTATTGACTTGTTCCCTAGCAACATCAGAGTAATTGACACAATCTTCTCTCTTACACAGTAGTTACTGTTCATTCAGGTTCATACTTCCAGACACAGCCAACTTAGAATTAATCTCTCCAGCAGCTGAAGGAGCAGAGATGCTTATTCAAGACAGCAATTAAAAAGGGTAACACCACAATCATTGTATTTTTGGCCTTGTGATTTGCTTGTAATATGTGAAGCTGATATAAAATTAAGAACAAATAAGTTTTGCTCAGTTAAAAGAGAAAACTGTGCACTGCCCTCAGTCTGCCCAAGGCATGCTCAGGCAACAGTGCTGTTGTCAGCCTTGCTTGCCGATGAGCTGCCTGGCCCTTCCTACGCAGCACGCTGCAGCACCGTGTCAAGGTCTCTGCCATCAGCAGCTGGAACATCACATGCATACAGCCACACCTTGTAGAAGTATGTGCATGGTTGCTGGAAGCTGCATAAGCCAACCCACACAGCCCAGAGAGAGCTGACCTGACCTGCAGCCACCTCTATCGCTGCTGCACTGTGCTCAGCAGCACTTACAGGCACTTCAGAAAGCCCCCCAGACTGTGCGCCCCAACCTCGGGCCCCAACATCTAGAGAGATGCCAAGGCTGTTTTACATGTGTAGCACACTAATAAAGTCTGACAATGTGGTTCAGTCAGTCCTAGGACCAGCTGCCTTCCCTCTCCCTGCTGACAAACTTCTGCTCCTGCCCTTGCCCTGAAAAAGCACTTTGACTGGCCCTCTCTGATGAGCCTCTTAAAGGCTGAGCCAGCAAGAACTGGGACACTGTACAGTTAAGGGTTGGCTTTTATTATTACTAATATTTTAAGTCCTTGTGTCAGCTCACTCTGAGGTGATTAGTGCTGGTACAAGGGAGAAGATGGGAAACTACAGCAGAAGGAGGTGTGAGTGCATGTGGGGAGGTTGGAGAAGGACCAGCATCAGTGTCCGAGCTGCAAAATCAGCTTAAACTGCAATTTGAACAATATAGTCAAGCTCACTGCAGGGTAATACCATACAAGAGCTAAGCACTGTTACATAGCAGCTGATGGTATTTAAGTGTATATTCATAATATCTTCTACAGAAAATCCAACAACAAATGTTTTACTGAATTGTAGAAGTAAGAACAATCTGCTCACCTAAAAGGAAACATGACTTTCCAAATTATGTAATCTATGTATTTGAAGCATAGCCACACACCGTGGTGAGCATACAGCAATGATTAGTCAGCAGTTTCCAGAAAGTGATTTCATTGTTTAGGGTTGTAAATATAGCACAAGCAGCAAGCTGTTATTACTCTTCAGTGGTGGGAAATGCCTAGCAGGAACATAGGAGCTTGATACTTGGCTGCCAGAAAGTGAATTCTCACAAGATACAGGTATGTCAGAGCAGAGGTAAATACGTAACTGTTAAAATTAACTACCTGTCATCAGCTCTTACTAATAATAATTATAATCCAAGTACACAGACAATTAATTCATCCTATTCTTACAACACTTTGTGATGAAACTCCAAAGAATGAACAAAACAGGATTTCACATATGACTACTATGAAACGAAACTCAGAACATACGCCCATGGAAAGAAATTCACTTGCAAAACACTCAGCTGTTCTGTTTCCCAAGAATTGACCATAATAAAGTAGCAGTAGATGTTGTATTTCCCAAGGTCTGAAATGATTTGATTATTATATCTCAAGTAAGAACCACGGGTAGATTTTGTTTAGTTAGTTGTCTTCCTTTTTTATTATGAACAATGCAATTATCCTCACTTAAACTGGCTAAGATGTTCATACCATTATTTGTAATGAGTGCATTTTAGAAAGATAGGCATTCAACGTGATTTTTAAAATATCAAGAAATTAAACACTTGGAAATCCCTGTTATACAAAATGTATTTGAACTGATCATCAGATAACATCCCTTTTTATCCATAGAATTAAATTAGTAGAATCTTTTTTCCAAGCATTAGAACAGAAATTAATATAAAAGGGAACCAAAATGAACACAGTATCTAGCAATAAACTGAAGTTATTGGTTAGTAAAATGGTCCTATATTGAGGTAATTTATTTTCTGTTAAGTTCCTTTCACTTCATAATCACAAAAAGGATTTTAGAAACAGAAACTGAATAGCATTAATTTTCCTCACAATGTACTTTGCATGAGGCTTGCGCACAGTTCTTTGAGCTGGCGATCATTTCTCAGTGATGTACAGAGCCTTAATTGTGTAGTCCTAGTGGAAATGATTTTTTTTTTCCATATCCCTAAGTCAGTAACACACCTTTATGTTTTTCCCATATATTTTCTAACACATACTGTTAGCATTTGCCAGGAATCAGGTAAGTGACTCACCTTCATCTAAGGGAATCTCTTCCTCCTCACATGGAGAAGGAAGGAGAGGCTGCAGAGGTTCCATATTAATTATGAGTTGCTTGTTCAGAGAGGGAGAGCTGCGACTCTGGGTAATGCTGGTTCTAAAAGAACAGGGAAAACAGGATCAATTTATTCACATGGAAACAACTACAGTCATATAAACACAGCTCACCTGGGAATCATTTTATATAAATTAGGATAGGCCTTGAGCTCTGCACTCTGCTTTCAGTAATGTTATGTTGCACCATTGGCAGATAAAAGACTTTTCAATAGCTGAAGGCTTTGTGCTGATGGACCTCCTTTTATGCAGCCTGGCTCCTTCTCATCTCATGCAGTATTGCAGTGTGTTGCTCCTCTCCACACCACACAGCCAACATGAACACTTGGCCTCAAGGAGAGGGAGGGGAGGGAGGATACAAATCATTTTGCTGATGTTGTTCCATTGCCTTTGGGACTGGGTGAAGGATTTGTTATGGCTTGAGCACCACAGAGTAAAGAATAAAGCTGGAACAACTCTATCTCTGTAGTTAACAGATGAACAGAGCTTTCACACTCACACGCCCCAGACTCTGTCTCCACACCATGCTTCCAGGTGCTCAGGCTCGTTTTCTTTCTTATCTTAGTTGCCTCTAACAGGCCTTCCTGGTAGCAGGTGTTGAACTTTCTCAGGAAAGTGTAAGGAATGTTGTTGAATTGCTTCAGTCACGTGGCTAACTAGCCTAAAATCATATTACTGAGAAAGTAAAATGGCTGTTTAGATTAAATTATCTACCTAGAGCCTACATGACACAGGCCTGGAGCAATCCTGCAATATATCTGAACCTTTACATTTAAAAATACTTATTTTTGACAAAAACAAAAGGAAAGAGGATTCTCCTTGACTTCAAATGGTATATAGCTTTGCATTCACTATAGCATAGGAATACTGTTTATGTTGTGTTCTCTTCATCCATCTTCAGTTTTCCCCAAATTAGGCTCTGTCTTAAAATCACCAGTGAAAGAAAAGGCAGCAGACCCAGGAACAGCACTGAAATTTCACAGAATACATTCCAAGTTTGCACAAAGACAACTCACAATCACACACACCGATACATACACTGAGTAAAATACCTTTTGCAAGTCAAAAGAAGGGACTGAGTGTTGCTGAGGGTTTAGGTAAACTCAGGACACAGCTGTCCAGCTCTAAGTCACTTTACATGTCAGTAAATACTCTGAAGATTAACAAGCTTTCTTGCTCAATTGCCATGATTGCTCATTAACATATACCTAAAGCAATATATGTCCTCATTTGCATTATGTGAGCAGTCACTAACAATTATTTAGTTTAAATTTTCACTATCCAGAGACGTTTTCCACTGGCATAACTGTAATTACTGCAGGCTTATTGTGCAGCCCCTGATCTTTGTGCTTGTTGAAACAAGCTATCAAGCAATTCCCAAAATGGAAGTTGTGCCTGCTAACACCATAAGGCTCCTACTCATTTACAGGGATCAGGGATCCCTCCTTCAGGCATGCTTTGGAAGCAAAATAAATTAAATCACTTAGTATATATTTTTCAGAAGAATTTCCCGCTGCATTAATGTTGTATGTTGTACTTGTTGTACTCAAGTAGGTTTTCAGTCTATAGTTATTTAAGTGTAATATCTGAACACAACATTGTGCAGGAACCACCTCACAGTTATTTCTCTCTCAGCACAGCCATGGTACTGAACCTGCTTTTTGGGGAGGGATTGTGAGGAGACTAAATATATTTTTTTAATTTATACTTTCAACCATGCTATTTCCTCTAACTGTTTTGCACCTGAAAATGGTACTGTCTCCAGGATCCAGATCCTCTTTCAGAGTCTGACTTGTTTCTAAAGCCTGGTTATATAATACATATTTTTGAGCTGCAACTCTGCTGTATCTTTTGCTTACTTCTATACCTTTTGTATATCTATTAGGTCAGGCTATCTCCCACTGTCTCCCATTTCAAAATCTGCATTACAAAAACACTTGACCTCAGGAGACTTTTTCTTAGGCAGTTTAAAAAATATAAAATTGGAGTTACCATAATATTGTCAATGCAAGCATTTTTAAGGTTAAACATAAAAAATAAGATTTCCGATTTATGAGTGTTAAATCTGTGCATCATTGTTCTATAAAATTATTCCACCTCTGACATGTTTCTTTATATACAGTGGGAATTAGAACAATGTGATCTTTAAATATTGAAAGCAAATTAATATATATGTTAAAAATATTTTTCCTTAAAAATCTTTTATCCTATATATTAAAAAAGAACCCTTATGGAAAGTGACCAATAAGAGACTTCTTTTTCTGAGTAACTAACTTCATTTAAAATGCATTTGTACGTCTAAGCATTCTACCCTGTCTCAGTGATGGACTTATATTCTGCCTTCTATGTTCCCAGTTAACACTTCCTAAGACCATTACTTTCACCATTTTTAAATGTAATTTCCAAAAACATGTACAAATGTATCCCTGCATCCCTGCATGTATTTATTATTAATTCCATCGTAGGGCTGGACAACATATTTATATTTTCTGCAAATATATTCCTGTATTCCTAAGACAATCCACTTTTCTCTCAAGTATAGGTGAAGAAACTATACTCAATTAAAAATAAACCCAAAAGCCTCCCTGCTCCCTGACCAAAAACAAACAAATAAATACGATAAAACTAGCTGCAGAATATTCAGAAAATTAAGTAACTATAATTAAGTAACTATTAAGAAGTTTTTATACAGCATTACAGTCTCTTTTCTCAGGAGACAAGCAACAGGACACGACAAAATGGTCTCAAGTTGCACCAGGGGGGATTTACATTGGACATTAGGAAGAATTTCTTCACAGATGGTGTGGTCAAGAATTGAAAGGGGCTGCCTAGGGAAGTGGTAGAGTTCCCTTCCCTAGAGGTATTTAAGAAATATGTAGATGTGGCTCTAGGGGACATGTGATGGGACCCAGTAGGTCAGGCTGATGGTTGGACTTGGTGACCTTGAAGGTCTTTTCCAAGCTAGATGATTCTATGATTCTAACTCTGTTAGCTTTAATTAGGCTTTGATCAAGTTTCACTTTCAGTATGAGTGATAAAATCTAGAATGTATTAGTTTGCTTAGAAAGTCCAGTTGCTTATTTTCAAGGCCAGGTTGGAGAGGGCTTTAAGTAATCTGGTTTAGTGGCAGGCGTCCATGTCTATCACAGGGGGGTTGGAATTACATGATCTTTAAAATCCTTTCCAACCCAAACTATTCTGTGATTCTGTGTGATTATTTCTGACAAGTCTTTTTTTTTTTTCTTAAATACTGAATGAACTTCTTGCATTTGCATCTGACTGGGTTATGGAAAAGCTATCAAATATACCTCTAAATATACCCATCTTCATAAACAAAAGAGAATCTTACAAAGCTAGGCAAGAACTAGGCAAGAACATAATGAAATGAAAATTTACTCCTCTGCCACAATCATGTGACAACATTCTCTGTTAATAAGCTAATTATCTGACTGATTGATTAAAACTAGGTTTGTAGTATCAGAGATTAACTAGGTCTGAAGTATCAGAGATTAACTTCACTTCCCTATGAGACAATACACTATTGTCAAAATTTTCTAACACTGGCAAAATACATTTCCCTAGGCTCACATGCCTCAGTCTGGAGGTTCAGAATGACAGTCATCACATCTCAAAGAGGAAAGAGAATTTCTCTGTGGAGAACAATAATCCTCTTTTCTCCTTAAATTTTAATACTGAATGTAAGGACATACCTGTGAACTTCAGGAGGTTCCCTCTGGATTTTAGAGCTTGCCTCCACAACCTCTTTGGCTACTTTTCCACTGCATTAAAACATAAACCACGTATTCAAGCAAATAAGTAGTAAACGAGCTCATTAGATGCCAAGCACTATACATACATCAGCAACTAAGTTATTTTTTTTTAAAGGGGGTGGAGAGAGGCAAAAAAAAAATCCTGTATAGATAATATATAATGTCACAGAGTAATAATTCTGCTGACCACTTATCTGCAAAGCTACTGAAGAAAAAGCAGTGGAATGGAAGGTGTTACTAAGACCATCCCACTACTACACCCCTTTTCCAGAGTTGCCTATTGACAGGCAAAGTCAATCTTCACATTAACCATGCACCCTTATTTTATAGAAACCACACCAAAAGAGGTGTTCCACCCTGTTATGGTGGAACTGCTCTTTGACAGGAGTCTACATTAAGTTTATCTTAGACACTAAAGAGACAAGAAAAATTATTTTGATTCCTGACCTGGACCAGGTTTAAACGGGTGCTCAGGAAGAAAAGGCTTCGATTTGCCACAAGTATTAACTGAAATTTTCCCTTAATTTTTGAAATGTTTTACCATGAATAGGAAAGTACTCACCTATAACGAAATCTACTGCCCTTAAAAAATATTTTGCTGCTGGACATGGTCTTGATCTGACTGGATTTTGCATACCTTGATGAAAAAGAAAAAAGGCTGTTCATTTCAGCATAGAAGGACTAGGATATTCAAAAATGAACAAGGCCACTTATAAGCTGCGTTAATTTTATGCCACAAAGTAATACTCAATAATGTGACTTTCCAATTTTTTGTAGGCCCTCCTACAAATTTGAATATAAACTGACACCTAAGCCAATTCACACAGTGCAGAATGTCTGAACATAAAACAAGTGATCACCTTGATAGGAAAGCATGACTATGAAATGCAGATACTTGCTACATATCCAGGGACTTTCATTCTTAGGATGAAGGAAAGACTCATAAGCCAACAGCCCTGAGGACATGTTTAGTGTAGAGGAGGACAAAATGGCTCTTCCCACTTTCCCACTAGTGGAACATATGAAGAATACAGAAGCAGTAATATTTGTCTTCAACAGCACTTGCATTCCTGGTAACTCTATGCAGTCAACAACTTCTCAGTAGCCCGCATCATGCCATACTACTCCTCCCTAACCACAGAGTATACAGCAACACTTTACCACAACAGAGTCTGACCTACACAGATCATGGAAGAGACTTGTCATTTCCTTGACATACTGTGGCTTCAAAATGGCAAACTGATTTTATATGTAGTCTCTCAATCTCAGACCCTAGTAGACAATATTCTGTGATTTATAACTGGTTGAAAATAATCAAAACAGTTAACCTGGAGCCTGGATTGAATCAGGATTTAAGCTCCATTTTCAAAATGAATAAAGACCCATTTTTCACCAAGAGATCATGATCTTATAATAAATTTCAATTCTCAAGCTGTTCCAAGTAGAGGAGGCCCAAATCTAATTAAGGCAGAGTGTTACTACCATGAATTCCTTTCAGGACTTGACTATATTTGTTCTAATCAGAATATGTTTTTGGTATTATACAGAACATAAAGAGACAATGGGGCTCTAATATAGACCCTAAAATATCTAATGTTGTTAAGTAACTAACAATTGCAATACACAGTTCAGTTTCTCTGTATAAACTGTATAAACACGTTTTTCTGTTGGAAAACTACTATCTTAAGTACATCTTCAAATTTTCTTTGGTTTCTGTTCCATATTTGGAGGGTTGGCATTATTTTTCTGCACTTTGCAGATTAACTATTGATTAACTATTAATCATTAATCAGCCTGTCCACTGAATATCAACACCGGTCTTTACTGGATTAGTCCTCTTCTGAGACCCACCAAAAATCAAACAGGCAAGCATAATTTTAAGTAACCATACTGAAGAAATTATTCCATAACGGTGCCCTGAAGACATTTGAGAAGAAGAGTGAGACATTCTGCTGGGTTTATGTGTCAAGGTTTTGGTATCCCAAGACGCTGCAGGGGATGGCCACTGTGAGAACAGTCCAGGGTCTGCCACCATGCTGGACAGAGTCAGTCCCAACTGGCTCCAAAACAGACCCACTGCTGCTTCTGTGCTACTGTAAGGGTTAAAAAACCACTGTGCACCACTCGTGAAAGAGAGGAGTGAGGAAAAAAATACAAGAGTAACAACCCTCAAGTCACCAAGGTCAGTCAAGGAGGGTGAGAAGATGCTCCAGGTGCTGGAGCAGATTCCCCCACAGCTCATAGAGAGAACAGTGGTGGAGCAGACATCTAGACTGCCACACAGGTAGGACCCCTCCAGCTGGAGATGATCCTTCATGGTGAAGAGCCACAAAGAGCCCATGCATGAGCATACTCCTGGCAGGAGCTTGGTGCTCTCCTGTGGAGAACAGTCTGAGGAGAAGAGCCCAAAATGGAACAAGTTTTCTGGAAGGAGCCACAAACCATAGCAGGCTCATACTGGAGAAGTCTGTTCCTGAAGGATTTCACCCCACACAGAGGATCCATGCTGGAACGGTTATTGACAAACCCATGGGGAGTCACTCATGTTGGAGCAGTAGCTAGAGGACAGTACCCCATTGGAAGGACCCTACACTGCAGCAGGGAAAAAACGTGACAAGAAGCAGCAGCAGTGAGGAACTGTCTACCTGATTGTAATCCCCATTCCCTATCCCCACTGGATGGATCTGCACAGAAAGGAGGTAGGAGAGCCAGGAATGAAGGAGTGAAGTTGAGCCTGGGAAGGGGGCAAAGGTGATTTTAGTTTTTTCTTTGTGTGTTACCACCCTTCTCTATTTTTAATGGCAATAAATTAATTTAATCTTCCCAAAGTTGTCTGTTTTGCTCATGACAGTAATCGGTAGGCAATTTCTCTGTCTTTATCTCAGTAGATGAGCTTTTTCATCTTATTTTTTTCCTGCCATCTTATCTATAGAGAGTGAGAGACAGGCTGGGTGGGCATCTGGAAGCCAGTAAAGGTCAAACCCAATACAATCATACATTTGTGACCAAAACACAAACACTTCATATTACAGCCATTTAACAGTAAGAGCAGAGAGGTGATATTCCTATGAATCCCCCTCAAACATTTACTCTGAGCACAAATTCCTTTCTTCTAAGTGGGAATTGTTTTTTATTCTCCACACTTAGTTGTAGTAATATAAAATAAAATTTACCAAACACCATACCTTACTTTCCTACTTACATGTACCTTCAAGGCAAAACATTCTCTGATAATTTTTTGTTATTAATTCAGTCTCAAATATAGCAGATGCTAACATAGAGAAGAATTAGCAGCTGTATTGTAGTACCTCATATTTCCTGTTTTTTTTTTTTCAGTGAACGCATTAATTGAATAGGTTATAATGATACAGTAATGTATCCATTAAAATGAAAGAAGGAATCTTCTTTAAAATAAAGTATGTCACTAACATCTGTGTTACAAGACACATTCATCCTGCTCAGTTACAATTTACCTTTACCTTAGCCCCCTTGTGTTGCTATACACCTACAGAGAAACATTTATTTATTTATTTATTTATTTTTATGAAATATGCAAAATGCTATAGGGACAGACTGAGTAGCAAGAAGAGTTACATGCCCAATGGGAAATGTTAATAAACAAGGAAAAATATCTAACAAGGTCAGCTGAGGGCAGAAAGAATGCATAATGGCTTTTTAATGAGGAATTATAGTCCAGATCTTTTTGACAGAATAGAATCTCATTAATTTGTAAGCAATTTTTTATATATTAAAAAAAAATAGATCACAGCTGACATCTTTAAAACCCTAAGAATATTTTTAAAACTCACTGCAGTTATTTTTTATTTTATCAACTCTTACTAAGCTTTGGATTTCAGTGGCAGAATCCCACCACCTGGCAGAAGAGCTCAGGGAATCAAATATATCAGATTACTTTCTCCTTTCTCAAAGCATTCAGCAGCAGGGCTAACAGTAACATGTTCCCAAATACAAGTGCAGTACCATGTCCATCCAACATCACACTACAGAGTCACAGAAACAGTGGGAAAAAATGCTTATTCACTCACATAACCCCTCTGCATCTTTCTGTTATTAAACATTTTATTCTTGAAATGAAATAATATTGCCTATTAACTTGCATATTTTCTGTTCACTTTTTGAATTCTGCAAATGAAATGAAACATTTCACATTGAACAATCTTCTACTGATATGCACATTCCTTTACTTCTAGAATACATAATGACTTCAGGATTACATACTTGTAAAAAGCCTGGTTCTCCACCCCACACTTCCAAAGATGCTTGCAGGCTGCTGGTGTTGAGGTATGGAATGTCAGCACAGCCTTTTTCTAAGTGTGGGGAAAAGAAGGAAAATAAAAGTAACAGAAGTTCTGAATTCTGAGAGACCAAAGTAGCCATAGCTGCTGGCAATCATTAATAACCAGATACACTGAAGGTCAAGTTTTGCTGTGTACCCTCCATCTATTTCACCCACAGAAATAAAAACCCTATATAGCTGATAATCAAACTGCTTGGGAAACAGTTTCATAAATAAAACGGGATGCTTTCAGGGGGGTAGAGAAGAGCATATATACAAGTGTCTTCTAGGATAAATCTGTACCAAGTGCCTTCAAGCCAAAATCAAAGGAGCAAAGGTCTCTATTTTCAATACTTCATGTTGCTGCATTGCTTACCATCCATTTCCCCCATTCACTATATCCTACCATCAAATCTTTGCACTCACACAAACAGACCCTGCTACCTTGGACACTACTTCCTTCCTCCATTTTCTGTTCCTCACCTAGACTGCAATCCAAAACGATAATCTTGCGTTATTTCACTCTGCCCTATGGGGATGTACTGCTAGCATCTTGGAGTCAAAATCTTTAGAATTTTAATGACAACAGTCCAATGACAATAATCCTAACTGCCTAGGACTGACTGCAGGCTATTTAGGTGAGCAAGATTTGAGGAAGTGATCATAATTAAACAAAAATATCTCACTCTTATCAAGGAATCAATGCCCAGCAGTTTTAATTCATACAGAGATGCTGATCATACCTGGTATAGAGTGGGCTAAGTACAGCTTTTTTAAAGATCCATTAAAATCTGATGACGCAGATATCAAAACCATGAGTAATCAACACTGCACTGCATGCAGGTTAAGTGAGAAACTTCTCAACACCTTGCAAATTCGACATTCTTTTGACAAAGACAATATTCCCATTCCCTTGTACTCTGTATTTTAATTGCAATATGAAGTGTAGTTATCACCTTTCTAGAATTTTATATTTTGTTTTAAAATGCTGTTATGTTTAAGCTGACTCTAAATCAAGTACAGAATTTCTGTAAAATATTAAACCTGACCTCTTTCTGAGCTCCAAACACATAAAAAGTCTTCCCTTCAAACTTCAGTTTATAGACATCACACCTAAAAAGAGAAAAATAATTTAAGTATGGGAACAAGAGACAGAAGCATGCAGGTTTCACTGATTCACAAACATCAAGCAGGCTCTCAAATGACAAAGAGCATCAGCAAGTCTTACAACCTTTAACATAAAAACATGTAATGTTCTTATTTCCTTTACAGCAGATAAAATAAGCCCAGAGCATTTGTTTTACATCCCTTTTCAAAAAATAAAAAATAAAAAATAAATCATTTTAGCTCCTGGAAAAAGAAGCGGAAGTTAAAAGTAGACAGAAGGCTATGTTTACACTTTATTTATTATACTTTCTGTAATTCCTCTTACTTCTTAAAATTTTGGAACATGTTAAGTGATTTAAACTGAGATAAAGGTAACACACCTAGCATGCATATGCTGCACAAAATGCATACAACTTTTCGGATGCAGGAACATTTTATCACCAATGTCATCTATATCCTTATTTCTGTGTGGTTTCATATTGCACATCTTGGAAACTGACTATTACAGCCAGAACACAACAGGAAGAAAAGGAAAAGGTTTGACAGCACTTATTACTAGGTCTTGTGAGTTTCACACCTATGTCAGAGTTTAACCCAGCTTCGTAGTCAAATCTACATATGGAATAATGCTACACCATATTAAGACAATACAGTATCCCATCTTAAACTGTAATGGAAATTTTGTCATTACCACAGCTGAAATGGAGACACCATAGTTTCTCATAAATTTCTCTGAAGAGTCTGGATGACAGATAGTTGAAATGAGAACGATTCTTGAGGTAAGAAGGATGATATTCCATAATCTTTCTAACATTTAACATTAGCAACAAAAATGTCTCATTCCAGTAGAAGGACACAAAGATGAAAAAAAAAAAAAAAGACAAGCTTTTTAAAGTAAGGGGGAAAAATACTGATTGGCTGATTGCTTTTCTTGATAAACCAATTTGAGATAAGTTTATGTTCTGGTACATAATGAAGTGTGAAGAAAGTTGCTCGGAGGAAAGTTATATTATTCAAAAATGGGTTTGGGAGACAGGTTACAAAGATGCAAGAACCTTCTATAGAAATCACTTGAATTCTGAATCAAAATATTATTCAGAAAATAAAATAATTTTTGGAAACAACAATATGACAATAAATCTTTAAAGTAAACCAAAAATCCAAAACCACTTTGTTTGGTTGAACCAATGCACAAAAACAATGCATTATCAATACATTATATTGATAATAATTTACAGAACCAATCTTTTTTTTTTTTTAATGCAACCCAAACTAAAACGTATAGAAAGTTTTGCTGCTTTTTTTCTTTTTTCTTTTTTTTTTGGTACTGGTTAAAGAAAATGTCTTTTGGCATGTCCATCATAATTAATGCCTTTCTTAATGAATATCTAACTCATTGGTCCTCAAAATCTGTTGAGATTCTGTGGAGCAGGATCAGTAAAACCTGGAGACAAGAAAATCTCAAATATGAATTGGGATTTTTATTGGGTTGTGCAAATTTCATCTAATATCAGTGAAAGCTACTCAGATCTAGGTCTTAGAAATGAAAGGGGCACTACACTGCATCCAGATAAATCTCGGATTGACCTTTCAGTAGCTAGCATTAACACTGAGACAACTTAATGACTTTTCATGTATCACTATTTCATTTTGTGTCTTGTTTATGTGCCAATGGTCTATGTGAATACATAGAGACCTCCAAAAGGTCACATTATCCTTGAGTGGAAACATGAAAAAAAACAAAGTGCTATGAAACTCAGCTCCTGTGGTGGACACATGCTTGGCAAGAGATACTCTGTCCTTCCTCCACTGTAGAATGACAGCAGAGTTGTGTGGATGTTACACCAAAAGCACAAACCACCTAAGCACAGGGCAACCTAATATTACCCCTTGGGAAACTACAATATGAATACAGGATCACAGATGCATGGTACTTGACAAACATCCCCAGAGCTCCACAGGGAAGCAAACAGTATAGGCAGGACTACACGAACTTTATACCTTTGTACCTGATTTCAGGTTAGTCAGCTCTTAGGAAGGTTTCTATATGCAGAAAAGAGTCCATGGCTACATAAATAACTGCCTCACCATTTCTTCACTTCCTGCTCACCTCCTTCTCAGAAGAAAGGCAAGGAGTTCTTCTATGTAGCTGCTGTTAAGACCTGTTTAGCAGCAGGGCTAAAATGAGATTTATTAAGCTCTGTGCATGCCTGTGCGTAAACTGCACCACATTGTTGGACTTCTCCTGTCGTACTGCCTGTGGGAGCTCAGTTTTACCTCTTCCTTATACAGCTGAGGCTGGCCAACTGTTAAACATTTTAAAGGAAAAGGGAGAAAGGGGGAAACAGAAGAAAGAAAGAGAAGGTAAGAGAAAGAAAGAGAGAATAAGAGAAAAAGAAAAAGAAGAGAAAGAAAAAAGAAAAGGCAGACAAAGAGGAATTACCTAAGTGTCCACTCCTTTAAAAAATAGGCTGAAAAATAAAAATTCAAAGGTGTTATCACCACATCCTCTGATTATCAAATATATTCTTACATTGTTTTTGAATTGGAAGAAGTTAATTGAATGAGGAAATGGTAATATTTCCAAGAGTCAAGTAAAGATGCAGGTGGACTCTTGTAAACTTTTCCAGACATCCCTGTCAATAAGCTTCACTGATGATTTAAAGCAGAGTTGAAAAATTATCTTATTCATTTTAGCATTTGTACATTATGTTGACTAATGCACCCTGTGGAATATTCATTGGAGGAAGAACAAAATCAAATTATTATTATTATATGTGTTATCTAAGGTGCTTTAAAACAGAAACATGATGGGGCAAAAGAAAGAATATTCACATGCTTCACTTTAAAGAAAACAAATACTGGTGAAGATAGTATGAAGAAGGAAAGACACAGGAAAAAGACTCTTGCATATTAATATAGTTTTACTTTACATGCTTACCATTTTAACAAATGAATTCGTTTATTCCCCTGAAAAACTACAAATCCTGCAGCTGTAAATCCTAAAAACGTAGTTGTCCCCGTTGAGTCCTTGAAACAGAAAAAAAGAAACATAATTTTCCCCTTATCCAGTGAGGTATTGGTATTCCTTTCTGACAGCATAAGTTGCAATTATATTATAGGCTCCCTGTATTTTATTTTTCCTTTTCAAAATGAATTTTCTTCCAAACTGTATACTTCTAAAGAACAAAGATTTCTAAAAAACTAAAGTACTACAAGGCTCATTTATTTCTAGGCATTTCACTGATCAACAGAATCTTGCGCTTTGTCTTTATCTACTTGTAGCTCATGGCAATCCCTAGGTATACTTACTAATTTTGTTGAAACCATATTTCTTTGTATGCCCTGTTCTTACTGTGCTGACTAACTACAAACCAGGGATTCACATCAGCTTCGACACTGATATTTTTAAGATGGTTCCTTTGGGAGATTTCTAATGTGAAAGTACTTTTAACAGACAGTATTTACTACAATAAGCAAGTAACTATTGAATATGAAACAGAACTTTGTTGATATTTGCCTTTAAATTAGGAATTTTTTCTTAAAAAAAAAAAAAAAAAAAAAAAAAAACTTTTAGTTCCACAATAAAAATTTTGGTTCAAATTCTTTGAGCAAAGAATCAGGTGAGTTTGTTATTAACTGGATGTCTTGTCTGTCTCAAGTTCCAGACCCTCACCTTGTTAATCTGCTTAAACCATCAAGAAAACAAGAATAGAAAAAAAAAAAAAAAAAAAAAAAAAAAGTTTTTCTTGAGAAACAGAAGGACTGGAAGAAGCACCTTGTGAGGAGCCAGGGAAACATTGTGCTTTGTAGTCCACTTCTGGAAGTCTGAAAAAAGTTTCCTCTGTCATGGGCTAGGAACCCCTGCATAACCCCTCATAGGTAAAGAGGAGATGCTGAACCAATTTTGATTTGTCTTAAGAGGTGACTGTTTAAAGGCTCTCATCACCAGAGCAGCTAACTGGATAGCACTGCACACTTCTGCTGTTCCACAAAATTAGATGACATACCAGCTGGAGTAAAATTAAAAATTAACATTAAAAACTAACAGACTGCAGAGTATGCAAATGAAACCAAGAAACTAAAAATACAAAAGTAAGGGATAAACTGAACTGGTAACTAAAATCACTTTCTTTTAGAGAACCACAAAGTAGTCAAGTAGAGGGATATGCGAACATATATCTGGTTCTCCTCTTTGTGCACTTAGTTTGCTATTATTCCTAAAATTTGTGTATTTAGATGGTGTTTGAAATATTAATCTGCCAAAGTGTAATAATTTGTTACATCTTCTTCTAAGAATAACACTGAATCCTGAAATTCTTGGCAAATACAAAGTATTTAATACCTAGTGCATTTAATGAAATCTTTGCAGTAAATGGAAAGAAACTATCAAGTAAATCTAGTATATCTATCAAAGCTTCTAGCATGACAGTCTACTATATTGTCCTGTAACAGTCTGGCTCCTCTGAAGAGACCTTTTCTTTGGTGCACAGATCTCAATGTTCTGACTTAAATGTAATGAGTAGTACTGGGGCAAGTTCTTTTGTAACTGCTGACTAGATCAAAAAAAAAAAAAAAAAAAGAAAAAAAAAAGCTAAATCAATTAATTTTTATTATTATTATTATTAAATGCTAATAAAAAGAACGGTTACCTTGCAAGGATGAGGATCAACACCATAAGTTTCCAAAGAATGTGCTTTCAAGAGCAAGTTAAATTCAGCAACAGCTGGGCTTTGACCTCTACAATTAAAAAAACAGTAGTTTGACAACAAAAAGACCACGTTCTGTTTATAAGATAAAGACAGGAAACTTTTAACATGATTTTTGCAACCAACGGTCCAATGCCTTATCTTTTCAGCTAAATTCTGACTTTTTTCTTCCTTACTTCTGGGATACAGGCATGCTATTCAGTTAACCAGAGTTATCTAATATCCTGCAAGTATTTGTTGTCTTTTGATACATAAGCACAACACCGTGAATATGAAATAAACCTCAGCATCTTTTTTTCCACAAACTCTTACTCCCAAGCTCATTTAAAAGGATTGTCCATATTAACAAACATTCCTTCCAGCACAGGGCATAAACACAGCAATCATATTACAGTCTACTCAGATGCATGCCTAATTATAGCAGTGCCTGTTACCATCATGATAGTTTAGAATCTGTCAGCATTTCCATTATATGCCCCTATTTTTAGGGTGTCTATAATCAACCATGAATATACACTAAAGCCTGAAACATGGCATGCAAGCCTCGGAGTAAGTTTTATTATTTCATTTTAGCTCCTCTAACTCATGTTACTGTAAGTCCTAACACAGACTTGCAATGCCTGCTTGTCAGTGAACTGAGTATTACTTTGTTTAGATATTTGCATGACTAGAGAACATGATTTTGATAGATACATGGTTTTGTGACAAGCACTGCTTAGGACTTTCAGAAAGCCAGACCTCATAAATGCTTCACATTCACATTCACATCCAGAAAAACGAGGCATAGACAAGTCTTCAAGGAACATAGTAATGGTCATACTTTTATTATACACCTCCATTTTGGCATCCTGTCTCACTCTGTGACCCGTGTCAGCCAAGAGTAGGCATTAAAATAATGTTCTGTGCAATTATGCAGAATACTTTCCCCGTATTTCTGCCAATAGCTAGAAACCAAAAATACTGGCATACAAGTTTCAGTACCCTGCCCAAAGTTCAGATGAACTCTGAAGATGATGTCCAGCATGTCTGTGGATGTCAAATTCTATTTTGAACCTACCATGTTGATGCCCTGTGGCAATATCAGTGTCAATAACCTTTTCTCTTACAAAGTTTTAACTCATGGTCACTTGTACTCCACTGCCCTTCATCTCCCAGTCAACTCCATGATAATTCTTTGTCTTTTTCCTCATGGCTTTTGGTCCTTCTTGCTACTATACTACTTGAATTTCAATTAAGATCATGTGTTGTTGATAGTGCTTAGCTTTTAATTGGGAAAAAAAATAAAGAATAATAACAACAACAACAACAAAACGATTAGAGAAGATATGCTTTTCTTTCTCCTTCATTTTTGGGTCTTTTTCTCAGAACTTTCTAAAGGAAAAGTATGTGTATCCAAGTGGAACAAAAATTATAAATGGGCATTTACACAGCTAAATATTTAAGGAGAAGAGAGCATGAAAGCAACAAACAAAATCAAACATGTTTGTTTTGTCCAACCAACATTTTGATGTATCTTCTAGACTGTTTCTGTCACTTTTCAATACTACTAAAGGACAGCATCCCATGGGATGGACCCCATGTGGAGCAGGGGCAGGGAGTGACCGTGAAGGAGCAGCAGAGAAGAAGTGTTAGGGCTGACCGCAGCCCCTATTCCCCTGCACTGCTTGATGGGAGGAGGTAGGAGTGGATGAATGGGTGGAAGGTGTTTTTAGTTTGCATTTAGTTTCTCACTGTTCTAGTCTGCTAGTCATAGACCATAAATTACATCAATCTCCCTATAGATTATATATACCCCAAGCAGAGCTACATATATATATAATAGCTACATATATATATAATCTATATATAGATTATATATACCCCAAGCAGAGCTACAGGCTGGGAGATGAGTGGTTGGAGAGCTGCCAGGCAGAGAAGGACCTGGGAGTGATGGTTGATAGTCGGCTGAATATGAGCCAGCAGTGTGTTCAGGTGGCCAAGAAGGCCAACAGCATCCTGGCTTGCATAAGAAACAGTGTGGCCAGCAGGGCCAGGGAGGTGATTGTCCCCCTGTACTCGGCTCTGGTGAGGCCGCACCTCGAGTACTGTGTTCAGTTTTGGGCCCCTCGCTACAAGAAGGACATGGAGGTGCTCGAGCGAGTCCAGAGAAGGGCTACAAAGCTGGTGAGGGGCCTGGAGAACAAGTCTTACGAGGAGCGGCTGAGGGAGCTGGGCTTGTTCAGCCTGGAGAAAAGGAGGCTCAGGGGTGACCTTATCGCTCTCTACAGGTACCTCAAGGGAGGCTGTAGCGAGGTGGGGGTTGGTCTGTTCTCCCACGTGCCTGGTGACAGGACGAGAGGGAATGGGCTTAAGTTGCGCCAGGGGAGTTTTAGGTTGGATCTTAGGAAGAACTTCTTTACCGAAAGGGTTGTTAGACACCGGAACGGGCTGCCCAGGGAAGTGGTGGAGTCCCCATCCCTGGAGGTCTTTAAAAGACGTTTAGATGTAGAGCTTAGGGATATGGTTTAGTGGGGACTGTTAGTGTTAGGTCAGAGGTTGGACTTGATGATCTTGAGGTCTCTTCCAACCTAGAAAATTCTGTGATTCTGTGATTCTATAGTGACTCTGTTTTGCCCATGACAGTTAATAATCATGGGCAAACAAGTGTTCTTATCTCAACCCCTGAACCCCCTTCTATTGTATTTTCTCCCCATCTTGCTGAGCAGCAGGAGTGAGACAGCAGTGTGGTGGAGTTCAGCAAGCCAAGAGGATGAAAACACCACATTTTGTAGTTAGTTCTCCCAGGAAAGTCAAGTGCAAAAGTCTCCGAGTGCAGTCACTCCTTTTGACCTTATGTGATTGGCTCAACTTACTGGATGTGTATCCAGCATTGAACTGGAGATGTATCCCCTTTGTATACGTTGCAACCGTTCTAGTACCCAGCTCTAGAGTGACAAATATTTTGAGCAGGACCAGTAACACATTACAAATAAATGTTTCTGTATACCAAAGCAATAATAAAATAGGAATTACTGAAATTAGATCTCCACAGATATTAGCTATGAATTAATGATTCAAGCTAGGAATCAGTAAATCTAAGTTCCTAATAAAAGTTTAATCAAACAAAGACTTTAATAAGAATGAGAAGTCTGCACAGGCTTTACTTTTTCTTTGAGACACACGAGGAGTCCACATTAGAGCATGTACAAGCTTTGTTTATTCCTCAGAGGGCCTCCAGCCCTGAAGCATTTCAAAGGCCAGGAAGCTCAAAAGGGAATACTTTCAGGGTGTGCCACAGCAATGATCTGCTTGCTTTGCTGGCTGCCCACACTGATTCTAGGATTTTCTCTCCCTCATACCTTTCCTTTGAGGTCACCCGATACCACAGGAGTGTGCATTAATTCATTTCAATAAACAGAAGCCTATATAGCAGTAACAGCAAAGCAAAAAGCATTTTCAGTGCCATTCTCTGTAACCTTTGAATGGCATCAGCCAAGTCATTTCATTCATGTTATGTGATTTCTCTCACTGATTTATGAAGTGCTCTGAGACACTACTATTAGTATGCTGCTACTGATATTAATAAAAAGCATAATTATTGTCCACCCTTTTGCTTCATCTCTGTGTTGATCAAAGTTACCAGCTGCAGAATATAATAGCAGCACAAGACTTCAGCATGCCCCATGTAGGAATCATTTCTGGATATTTATGATCTGTAGGGTATTTAAAAATAATTAATTCAAAGAATATAAGAAATTACATAACAATCTGACCTCTAGAAATATTCACCTCCATTCAAACCAGGGAAAAGCACAAGTCATAAAGCTTTATATAACATAGTCTCAATCTCTATCAGATACACTTTTCCGGCCCTACAATATTCACTGCAGCCTCAGGAGAGACAACAATGACTATTTAAAGGGGGATGCACATGTATGAAGCACTGTCCTTTATATCCCAGATCTTGTACAAGGTATCCTTCAACAGAATAGGTTTAACTGGATTTCTTTTAAAGCTTTAAAGTATTTTACTTAAAAGCATCACCAAGAGGACTTACATCATATACTGATCTCAGAACTACCAACCGCTTGGCTAGGGTTTTGTTGTTGTTTCTTTAAATCTTTTTAAAGGTAGTTGAGACTCCAATAGATACACAATTATAGGTTTAAAATCTTGAGTAGTTTTCTTTTAAGGTCAGGAGATTTTAGCAGACTATAGAGATGTTTTAAATACAGTCAGGTAATATTTTTAGTCATAATAGTGGTGCTAAGGAGGACTAAGTAATACTTTGTCTATTAGTCCTTAGTCAAATACAATAACCAGAGTTTCTGCTGTGCATAATAGCACAATTGTGATGATAATTTCAGAGAAATGCACTAACTGAAAACTGACAAATGAAATTGCTTTTTAGGCTCAGGTTCAACTTGTCAGAACAGCAAGACAAGGCTTTGCATATTCCCAGCGTGATGGCATTGCACTTACAACTGCCCTGTCCACAGGCATCTGGAGAGAGAAAAATATTTAATGCAGGTCTGCATATGAAAAGAGAGATTATCAATTAGCTGAATTGCTCAAATGGTGCTAAAACTTATAAAACCTAACACCAGTGACTTAGGACCCACGGGAACGGGGTTAAGCTGAGGCAGGGGAAGTTTAGACTGGACATCAGGAGGAGGTTCTTCACCGAGAGGGTGGTTGCGCACTGGAACAGGCTCCCCAGTGAAGTAGTCACTGCACCAAGCCTGTCTGAATTTAAGAAGAGATGGGACCATGCACTTAGTCACATGGTCTAAACTTTTGTGCAGACTTGTGCAGTGCGAGGAGTTGGACTTGATGATCCTTATGGGTCCCTTCCAACTCGGGATATTCTATGATTCTAACTAGAAAATTAAATACCCAAATACCAATTTGAACTTGTATTAGAAAATATACTTCCATATAGAGTTCTAGATAGAGAAGAGGAAAAAAAATAAATAAACTACTTGCATTAAAGCAATAATCAACTTCTTTTACTATTAAATACTTATTGTTTAGTCGTACACCTTGAACACTGTAATAACATGTGCCCCTTACTTAACGCTTTCTACCACAACATTTCTAATTACTTGTGTGGCTTCAAATATCAGGCTGAGACAGTATCTCCAAAGCTTGTGTGTAGGTATTTGTTATTCAACTTCAACAACAGATCCAGTGACACAAAGAACCTTTAAACCTATTGTCCTGGTTTCAGTTAGGACAGTTATTTTTCCTCCTAGTAGCTGGTAGGGTGCTATGTTTTGGATTAGGATGAGAAGAGTGCTGATAACATGCTGATGTTTTAATTGCTGCAGAGCACTGCTTATACTAAGCCAAGGACTTTTCAGCTCCTCGCTCTGTCCTGCCAGCGGGCAGGCTGGGGGTGCAGCAAAAGCTGGGAGGGGACAAACCCAGGACAGCTGACCCAAACTGGCCAAAGGGGTATTCCATACCATCTGACGGCATGCTGAACAATATCTAGGGGTGGCTGGCCGGGGTGGGGGGGGCTGGCTGCTCGGGGTTGGGCTGGGCATCGGTCAGCGGGTGGTGAGCAATTGCATTGTGCATCACTTGTTTGTACATATTATTATTATCATTATCATTATTATTTTCTATCTTAATAAACTGTCTTTATCTCAACTCACAGGCTTCACTTTTCCGTTTCTCTCCCCCATCCCAGAGAGGGAGGGGGGAGGGTGAGCGAACGGCTGTGTGGTGTTTAGCTGCCTGCCGGGTTAAACCACAACATATGAAAATTCATATAGACGTGAATTCAGCAGTATCCTAAATACACAGGACCTGAAACAAAACCTCACCATGAAACTGACAAGAACCAGCTTGGTAAAGAACACAACTACATTCGTTGATCACAATTATGACTGCTACTTCCAGGGGGAAAAAAAAAAAAAAAAATACACACTCAAATACATACACACACAAAAAATCAGTACATTAATTACAATAATAATAATAATAATAATAATAATAATAATAAAAACAATTAAAGTAAATTATCCCTGCTACTGAATTCTTCTTGGAACTCTCATTAAAAGAAAAGTCACATGTATTGATCTATCTTTCTAGATTTTCACTGTAGCAAACAGGAGAGGAGGGAAGGAAAAGCCATCTGTTTAGTCTGTGAAGTTACCTTCCTGTATATTGCTTCTGTAACTGCAGCTTCCATAAAATCTTGCTCAGGTAAAGTTACTGCATGATGTAGAGCTGCCGGAAATGCTCTCTATTCCACTCAAAAGACCAACCCCCAAAAAATAGCATCTCACCCCTATCATTTTCCACTAAGTGCATCCAGAATTACAGGTACTGCTTGGTTAATTTTAATTGTTTTTAAGCACATTGTGGTGAGAAAAAAAAAATGTTTCTGAAGAACAAAGCTTTGAGGAATGCAGTACACACAACATTCTTCAGGGAAAGGACCAGGTGGCAAGGGAAACCTGTTATTCACAACTTCTAATTGATACACACTGTAGCGATCACTCTAATTCAGTCAAATTACTATTGCTAAGAAGAATTATGGAATGGAAGAATACAACAGGAAAATATAGCAGAACAGAAACAACGTTTTCCCCCAGTTAAAGCAAACACAACAGCATGTTAATACCAGATTGTTAAATTAGAAAGAATTAGACAATTTTGAAGTTGCAGTGGTATGTGCCAACATACAGTCTGATGGATGAATACAAATGCCTATGCTAGGAAACAAAAAATAAGCCAGCACAGGCTATCAATTCTGAAATGAGAGGACAGCATAGCCCAGGGTTGTAATGTAGGTTTGAACTACACCAGCACATCCTCCCCCTCCTCACCTCTGCAAAGTCCTCGGTATACTTTGCATAGATGAGAACTAAAAGGACTTTGGCTCCTTAAGCCTAGAAGTCATCTACTGGGGCTGTAGCCCAAATGCTGCTCTTTTGCAAACTCCTCCCTCTCCATGTGAATGGCAACAGATGCTAGGTCCCCAGCCAACTGGCTTCTGCCTCCTATGGCATGACTTGCAAGTTTTGGAGCATAATGTATGTCATTCTGATTGGATTCCCTTCCAGTGTATGAGGCCATTGGATACCAGTGTGATTAGGGTAGTACAAGAAGCTAAAAGTAAAGTGTAGATGAGTGTGGTGCTAGCTCTAAATGCATAAAAGCAGATAGAACAGCCAATCAGCAGACTTCAATTCCCTCGAGCCTGTATCCACACCAGCCACCCAGAGCAATGAAAAGTAACTTCAATTTACCTATGAAATCAGCCTGAGAAACATCCATTTGAATTGGTCATGTAATTCCATAAGTTAATGGGCAAAGTTAATGTTTACTTAGAGCTTTCAGATAAATGAATGACTGTTTACATAATACACTCATATACATTACATGGCTTTATATTTCATATCAGAAGTAGGAAAAAAATGAATCATTATTTTTCAGGTAGGACACACAAAGAAATCTTTAGTTTCAACCACTGAGTACTTTCATTGCATGCTTTCCAAATAAAAAGAACAATCACCTGTGTGATACAAAAAAAAAAAAAAAAAAAAAAAAAAAAAAAAAAAAAAAATCACAGTAGTCCCTGGCCTTACACTTGAAGAAATAACCTTTCACTTATCTTCCTTTCACTTATCTTCCCTCTCCTCTATCATGATTCTAGCTTAACCTCTATTGATGGGCTTTTTTGTGGTTTTGTTCCCTCCTCCACTCCCCCAAATCTGTACCATATTTTTCAATATACTTTTGTTAGACTGGTCACCAGAAATAAAAATAAGCTACATCTATATACAATGAGCACAGTAGCCTGCATTAAATATCTTTGATACTGCCAAAATATTTGAGAACTGCACATGTGATTCAATGTACTTTTCCTCAGATGTCAAGCAAAAACTAAAAGTAATTTTTAACAGGGATTGTTTTCACTGATGTTATTTACAATGCAGCCTTATGAATACTTGCACTTGTCTAAATGAAAGGGATAAGGGACATGAAAATTAACAATCCAGGGAGGAACGTTATCACTCATTTCACTTGAAGAAGAAAGTATACCAGAATATCTAGATTTTTATGGCCCAAATCTCTTCCAATCTGTTAAGAGTGATGGGTAAACAGAAATGTAAGTAGCTATGAGTTCAGTAGCTATGCTCTGTTATATTCATACCCAAACACGTAACATTCAAATCAACTTTGAATACATTTAAGAACAAGCCTCAAGTCACATCAATTCCTAATGCATCCTCACACAATCTAAGGTGTTAAGTTGTAAGACCATTATCTCTTCTTCTCTCAGCAGTATGCCATGTTTCAAAAGAGGTCTTTCTTGGAATGACAGGAAAATGAGAATATGAAATCACAGTAGGTGTATTGCCCAACCACTGGTAAGGTTCAATTAAGTTATTCCTGTACCGCTTCCTTTCACAATGAGGGAAGAATAACTAATCAAAATCCACAAGACAATTAATCACAGCACAATGAAGCTGTCATACGTTTGTTTGTCTGTCACATTTATAATTTTTGCAACGAGGTGCAGAGCAAGGTCATAGGAAAGGCTGCATTTTGCTAAAATCCAGTAATGTTTTCACAGGCAAACAGAATGAGAAATAGGATCACCATGTCATACATCTGTTTTAACTAGTAAGAACAAGACTTCTGAATGACACAAAGTGAGTCACTAAGTCACTGGCAACTGTCAGAATACCCTATCGGTGCTTCCCAGACATTCCCCTCCCTGGTCTTATGTGTCTTTCAGAAGGCAAATTCTTCCATTATGCTGTAGAACTGAAGATGTCCCCGGTTAATAGTCTTTGAGGATGACAATGCTGAGATAAGATTCAGTCAAGAACTGTCCTCTTCCAAGCCATATGGCTTTGATTACACAGGAACCTGCTGCAAGGAACAGATGCTGTGATCTTTGCCTATTTACATTTGTGAAGAAAATTAAGAAACAGATTCACCTCCAGTGCTGATACTCAGAACTCTTTTGAAGTTAGCCAAAGGACAGTTAGACTAAAACGGCTCTCAGTCTTTTCTGCTCTCATACTAGCTAACATGTGACTCAAATGTCTTTTTTAAAAAAAGCCTGTGAACCTTCTTCTGCATTTTAACAATACTCATTGAGCAGCAAAAATATTAATACTTCTCCGAAAAATTCTACTTGCTGAATGCAGTGAAACATGTGCTGATCAATAAGAAATAGAAGCTTGCAATCTCAGTGGTTTTTCTAAACATCTTTTCCATTTAGATACCGTAATCTGATCGTTTAGCACTGGACTTTTCTGTATATGTTTCATTATATGACAGGTATGTTTTATTCATTTGTACTCCTAGAATAGAGATCCAAGGAATTAAATATCCAGAAAAAGGTAAAACTTTTATGCGACAACTGAATGTTTGATGTCAAAAAAAAAAAAAAAAAGAAAGAAAAAAAAAAGAAAAGAAAATAAAAGAAAAAAAAGTAATAGGATGATCAATTATGGGAAGACAGGACTAAAGCAGCAAAATTCCAGGACCAGAAAGTCGCTACGCAGACAGCTCTCAAACTGTCTTTGTAAACAGGCAAATATGTAAGGAACACTGATATAAGGGAAACACTGATATACGGGAACTCTGATATAAGGGAAAAAAAATTAAAGGAGAGGGGGAGAAGGGAGAGGGAAGAAAGCACTTCAAGTGGACTCAAAAGAGATATGAGCCACAGAGTCTAACAATAATAGTGCACAAATTGGCTGAAAACCTAGAACAGAGAATTAGCAACCCAGACATGGAAATGTGACATAGGAGGAGAGTTCTGCTGTAAATTAGAGTTCAGCCTCAGACACTTCTTGGGACTCTGAAAGAATCAGCAGATTTGCTGGCAAAGAAAAGGAGCCTGATACAATCTGCTTGAAAATTCCACCACCAAGAATACCAAAAAAAATCAGAGGACATCCTCACCTGCTGATCAGGCAGTGGTGAGAGGAATGGAGGGCCAGGAATGGATGCCCGCAGAATCCCAGAGGGGGCCGTGCAAAGGCTTGTAAAATGCACTGTCACAGAATTAGGGATGCTACACTAATCAGGAAAGTTGATTTAAAAAATAGCTTAAAAATACACCTGATTATTCAAAATAGAGAAGCTAGCAGATTAAACTCACAATGGATGGGCAAAATTATGCACAAAAATACAACTGGAAAAATACCTCTCCTCCCAGGGCTATTAAAAACAAAACAAACAAAAGGAAACAACAACAACAACTAGCTTCCTCTAACAAGCCTTCCTTACCCTCTCCAAACTTTAAATAAAGGACTAGTCTGTTCTTGCAAAATAGAATTGATCAAAATCTTTTCAAATTCACCGTAGGTTAATTGATGAAGGATCTTGTTTTCTAAAGGTTGAATTTAGCCTTTGGAAATCTGCAGCCACTGTATGGAACAGTACTTAAAGAGCTGGTTTTTGTTTTTGTTTTTAAACAGTGTTTCTCTGGATCTGTAAAAAGTTCAGCCTGGGCCACACTAAAAATATTAGCCACAATTTTACTACTTAAAACGTTGTTTTACTGAAAGAAATATACGCAAAACACAGAAATTTAGGGAAGAAAAAAGGGGGGACATTAACAGTAACACAATTGCTGTCTATATATAGTTGCATTTATGCTCGAACAACAGATAGAATAGACTTCTGAAAAGTCATGCTTTGTATTTTAACTCCTCTGAAAAGTTATTTTGCATTTGTTTTTTTCAGAGATTTTGGTGACTCACAATCCTATTTTTGTATAAGTAGCATTCACATAAGTAAGCAAAGCATTTGCATATTTAGCAATATGAAAACAATAACAATACATAGCTGTTTTAAGGAAGTGCAAAGAGCCTCAATCTCTGAATTAAAAAAAAAAAAAAAAAAAATCTTCTCCTATATGTAATAACTTGCTTGCTTTTATTTGATTTTCTTCACATCCTATTCCCTTCCTGGTTCTCCAAGGACCATCCTCTACTAAGCAAAATGACTGGGGTATCAAAATTCTGACTCTACTACTGTGCATGTTATTCGTTGACAATCCTGAAGGTGGTACACTTGCACAAAGCACTGCTTACTTCTCTTCTGAAACACGATACTTAGGGACACATTCAACTTTGAAAGCTGAAGAGCGATTAGTCTACCTCTATCCATTTCTCTTTGTAACTTGATTGAAAACGTAGGTTCAGAAAAAGAACATGTATAGTTTTGAATTTCATCTCCCTTGTCTTCCAAAGGATTTATCTAAACACATTTCTGTACAGTTCACCACTCTTAACAAACTGTGATATGATGTAGTTACAGTTTCAGTATCTATCGAGAATTCTGTAATTGCATTACATACAGAAATTTCACAGCAAAACACAATCGTCTACATAACTGTGATCCCTAGCTGAAAGATGTCACTCCATTAATCAACTTCAGCAGCACTCATGATGTGAGATATTCACACTAACTAGACCTACATTTCAAACAAATACAGTCTAATTTACCAGCACACATGTAGGAATCAGCTGTGATTGATTAAGGTTAACAGGAAAAGAAAAACCACTAAGCTGAAACTGAATTTTCAAATAGAGCGGCTTGGACAGCACACTGCTAGAGCACCAGTTATAATCAAAGGAACAAACCCTCCTAAGTTAATACACACTGTGTAGAAACAGATAAAAGTAGTCCTTAGCTGACTTTACTAAGCTGCATTCTTCTGCGTTCTTATTTACCTGCATTCATTTTTATGTATTTCAGCTATTTTCTTCTCAAGCTTTTGTGACTGCTTGGGAAAAATCTTGAAGTCGCTGATGTAATTCTCTGGGTGTTCATCAGGATCATAATCACCAAGCTCAGCTAAATAGATCCAAAATACAAAACAGAATGGAAAAAATAAATTGCAATGTTAGTTAATAAGGAAAGAAAAAGGTAGTAAACTGTAATTCAGGGTCAGTAAGAATGCAGCAGCTCTGAATAAATGTTACTTTGAAGAACTGGTAGTTAACTGAAACTTCAATCTCTGAGTTTCAAGCAAATTTCATGTTTTATTAATTGCAGAGGTAATTAGTAATCTTAAAATATCTGCTTTGGCAAAAACACAGTCTGTAAAGCAAACATAGGAAACCTTCCCCCTTTCACTACTCATCATTCTGGTACCAGGAAAAACTAAAATTATGTACTCCAGACTATCCTCTTTTCTTTTCTACAGTAATTTATCCCTGCTGACACAGACTGGTTTAATTCAGTTCCAGCAGAGAAACAAAGTCAGTACCATTACTTAAAGACGTCCCAGAGTATCTTGTTCCTCTTCTAAGAGATGATCCTTTAGATATTAGATACTCAACTGAGGCATTTGGTGTCCTTCCCACCCCCCCCCCCCCCCCCGTTTTTTTTTTTTTAGATAAGCCTCTTTTAATAAGGTTTAGATTTGATCTTGTTTTGGATAAGCAAACCTTATAATGCATTAAGAGCTTTATTCATCTGAAGGCAGAATAAAGGGGACTTGCACACATATGAAGTGCCTAATAGTACATCTAGCTAACTATTTTCCTGAACGCAATCCAAGATACTTATCTCAATTTTGCCTTCAGGAAATGACGGGGAAAGAAGAAGAGAAAAAAGGTCTATATCCTCAAATTGTGTCTACCACTTTTGTGAGGGATTTCACCATCACACAGGTTATCTTTACCACCAGAACAGTCACTGAACAGAACTTTTAACTACTTAGTTCAATTGGAACATACATTTACATTCAGGACAATGAAAAAAAAAAAAAAAAAAAAAAAAACAAACAAACAAAAAAAAACTTTGTTTTCTTTTTAATTGGAATCTAACCCTTATGCCATATTTTTTCACTTAAATGCTAAGACAACCAGTTGTCGGGGGTTTATTTGTTTGTTTTTTTTTTGCTTGTTTGTTTTAAGTTCCAGTGTGTTTTAAGTTGGCTAAATAGCTAAGTTATTTAAAAACCTTAGAGTGCCTATCAATGTAGGGAAACAGTACTACTAAAAACAAACAAACAAAAATATTGTTAGTTATATCCCCACACCAGCTTTGCACTTCTCTTTATTCTGATCACTTCTAAGAGTTATGAATTATTTCTCTCAAACCTGCTCATTTTACTTACCTTGGACAATACAGGCACCCAGGTAGGCAGCATCAGAAAAAGAACACAGCAAACGGCCATGGAATATGTCCCTTTTTATTTGTAGGTATAAGAGGTATCTGAAATATTATTAAAATAAAAATAAGAAAGAAAATTGTGGCATCTTTCCTTAACAGACTTAACTGAAACTCTTCATACAACAATTCTGAATCTTTCTTTTGCCACCTTAAATGGCAGGAAAAAGGTAATGTGCAAGCATAGGAAAAAAAAAAAAAAATCTTAAGACGAGATTTTTCTCATGAAAAAATGAAGCAATGGAAGCAGAAGGAACAAAAACCCACTAAGAGATAGCATGGAGAGTATTTGATTAGAAACATACAGCTATTACAATGCTCATTCAAAATGTGAAATAAATTATAGTAAATCCATTTTTTTTTGAGCATGCCCTCTCTCATTAAATACAGTTTTACACAAGAAAAAAATTTCTCTATCACTACAGACAAAATAGCATAGTGACCACTGTGGGAATAATTTATTTCTCTGTCTTTCTTTAAACCTAGACAAAATTTTGAGGCTGCAGAGACTCCTTGGGCCCAGCAGCACTGTGGGGCACTGGAGACCTGCCTGGGGGAGCTGTCAGCTCCCTTTCTCTCTGAGGTTTTCCTCACAGAGCAGAGCTGATGAGAAGACAAGAAATGGCTCATTCCTGCTGCCCTCCACCTCCTGCCACAATAGCAAGGGACAGCCAGGAGGCCATCACTTTCTCCTCTCGTTTCCACCCTGTAGAGCAGTGCTGCAGGCCTGGTCAGCAAACACTGCCCAGCGCGAGGCCCAGTCAGGGACCCACAGCTCCTTTCCCAGCCACCTCGTTGCATACAGCTGGGCCACGCAGCAGCCTTGCCCATCTGGGAAGAGACATCATTTGAGCACTGCTTTAGCCTGATAAAGTCAGCTAACGTGAGGGTTTTAGCAGATTCAGCAGCTTCAGTAAATCTTGCAACATGTTCCCTGATGCAGGGAGTCCTGTCCAACCTTGAGCTACAGTGTAGCCAATAAAAATGTACTTTACCAATAACACTGATGTCAGACATATTTTGGCCAAGTTGCTTTGTTCTTTATGTACCATAAATTCCTGTACCAAGTAGCTTATCTCAAGTATAAAGAGTTGCAGATTTGAGCAAGACTGGAAGTATTATCTGGAGGACAAGTGAATTTTTCCTCCGTTCTTTAGACTGTTACTAAATGACACAGAAAAACTAGTTTGTACCACAAAGAAAAGCAACTTGTTCTCGGTGTAAAAGCATCCCTTCACTGTACTACAGTATTACAAAGTCCTACAAGAATCTTGCTCTTCAAGGCCTTTTTTTTTTTTTTTTGACAATACCTGTTGTGTTGTGGGTTTGTTGTTGTTTTTGTTTGTTTGTTTGTTTTTCCTGCAATCAGCACCCAGTAACAGATCTTTATTTCTCTTCCATAATTTAGTACTGCTACTGTGTGTGTAGTTCCCAGAAGAGAATTTACTTGCACTGGGATGAACTAAGTCCACAGTGAGAGGCAGTAAAAATTCCTTATCTGCAACGACACCATACCAAAGAAGGGCAACAAAACTGGTGAAGGATCTAGAGAACAAGTCTTAAGAGGAGTGGCTGAGGGAGCTGGGTTTGTGTAGCTTGAGGTAAAGAGAGCTCAGGGGAGACCTTACTGTACTTTACAATTACCTTAAAAGAGGTTGTATTAAAGTGCTCTTCTCCCGATCACCAAGTGATAAGGGAAAATGGCTGCAAGTTGCACTAGAGGAGGTTTAGGTTGGATAATAGGAAAAATTTATTTCCTTAAGGAGTTGTGCAGCACTGGAATAGGCTGCCCAGGGAAATGGTTGAGTCACCATCCCTGGAGGTCTTCAAGAAAAGTGTAGATTTAGAACTTTGTAGCATGGTTTAGTGGTGGACATTAGTACTAGCTTAAAGGCTGTACTAAACAATCTTAGAGGCCTTTTCCAACCTGAATGATTCTACTCTACTGAAAAAGTATATTCATGCAGATACCACATGAAAATCAGACAAATGACCACTCCCCAGTCCTAAAACCTCTGCTAAGTTTTGCCAGGGTGAAAGATTAGGTTGCAGTTCTCTGAAGAAGGACCATTAGGTTGCAGACAAACTGCATTTCACCTTTTAAAAAAATGATGAAAAAGCCACCTGTGAAAGGGGCATCCCAAGGTTTCACAGCACATCTTGCTAGCCAAGTTGTAAGGTTAATAGTTCTCCAAAGATGGGCACATTGATTGTTTCTGAGTTTGAAAACTACTATAAGGATATTTGAAAGTAAACAGGACTGTGGAGAAACATAGTAGCCCACTGCTCCCAACCTGATGTACAGATATCTGGCTGAGATGAGAGCTATGAATCTGACGTCTCAGAGCTGCACCAGATACAAGGCTTCTGGCTGTATGGATGGGAGCAAGCACTAAGAACTGTTACCATTCTATGCATATATGGCTATTTATAAGAAGAAAAATTAAGCTTTAAAATAAATTCATTCCCATGCAATAGGACTATGCACCAATACGGCCAAATCTGAGCCATCTATTACAGGCCAGGCCAGGCCAGGGAGAATGGAAAGCCTTTGGGAACTAACTCAAAGCACCTATTCAAGAATCAATCTCTCTCTCTCTCTCCCTCCCCACCCCTCCCTTTAATGCAAAGCAATAAATCATAAGTTAGATTCCTGAACTGAGATGGCAGGGATTCCCTCTCCCTCAAATAGAGGGTTATTTTATGACAAGGCCCAAAACACACATACATGAATTTTATAGAATTCAAAACCTGCTTCTTTAATACAGAGGAACAGTACTAAATACAAGAGTTTGTGTTGGATCACTATGATATTACCAGCACTTAGAATCAAAAACAATAGCAGCACCAACAGAAACTCCACTCAATGACTCCAAAAATGACATTTCTGTGCATTCCACTAAAATTCTATATAGATGAACATGGGTGTTTGGGTGGGAGTGTGCATACTTGTGACATTTCTGAGAAAATAGTTTGTTGCTGGCCAGGATCAAAGATCCTCAATATCCTTGTAACAGTTCTACATCCAGAATAATCTCACTGATCTGAGCTAATCTTAAAAAAGAAATGCATTTTTTTTTTCTCTCTCCATATAAAAACTATATTTATTCCTATTTGATTTATACTATTTTATTACTTAGGCCTGTCCACAATATTGAAGTACTAAAGTTTACCCTCCATAAGTTAGCTTTATTACTATAAAAAGTAATCCTTACTATTTCAATCTGAATTCTCAATATATGCATTGTTGCCAGTTACATGGACCAACAAAAAGCTATTATTATCCATCACTCCCAAATAAATCACTGGTTTTGTAAGCTGTTCAGAACAACAACTACAAAAAATCAGAATTAAAAAGTTGCTGAAACTTTCCATTATGACTTTTTTTTTTTTTTTTTTTTCCTGTAAGTTCAATATAACACTTTTCTCCTTGTCTTGTTTTGTCTCACTGACAAACTAGGGAATATTTCCTATCTGTAAAAACTGTCAAAACAGAATTTTATACTCTTTTGCTGAGAGGTATGTCAACAGCAAATACATAAGAGTAAGCAGAGAACATACAACCAAACCAGCACATAAGACCTAACTTTACAGAAAATCACATCTGCCTCAGAGCTGTTTTCTTCCCAATGATAGCCCTGAAATAACTCAGGTGAACTCAAGCCATCACGTAGGCCAGCTTGTCACAGAAGTGGGCCATAGATGTGATTCATTTTTCTTTAAAATGTATAATTCCTAGTGCTTGCTAGTCTGAGAAGCTCTGTTTATTTTCTTCCCATAAATAAAAGGGGGTTGGTTTTGCAAAGGTTCATGATTGTTTTGGGGGTGGGATCTGTTGAAGTGTTCACATACCTTCCTATTACATTCATAATTCTTGAAATAAGAGTACTAAAATTTATTTTTTTTTCGGCCATGAAGTTTCTATGCTACTGAGATGCTGCCTGAATTTGACCATTGAAATCCAGGTACGGAATTGGTACGAAATCCAGGTACAGGTTTGGCCTTTCTGATGTCTTTAAAATCCTTGTTCAAACAGTTCTAAATTGTACTTCCAGAGAATTACTTCAATTCTGGAAAAAAAGCCATTTCTAAGACAGAAGGCAGCAGTTAAGAGGGGAAAAGAGGCACAGAGCATATTTCCCAGTGGAGCTTGGAGGAATTGTTGGCTGGGACACAAGGGAAACACTTGAACTTACAAGGAGGGCAAAATAATATCCATGCAAACCAGAATAGGAGTTTAGATGCCTTTTTTTCAGAGATCACCCACACGGCAAGCTGCATGGGATACATCTTCTTCAGGCAAAGCAACAAGAGCAGCTTCAAATAAAACCTAGACATTATGGACTTCTTTCAAATGAAAGAGATGTATGCACTTGGGACTGAACACTAAAGTTGTAAGCTTTGCAATAGGTTGTCTCTGCCTCAGACACTTCCTATAATCCTCCTAAAGTAATTTATGTCCTAGATCATCAACGACCTATGAATGTGCACCTGACTACTGACTTCAATAAGGTTTATGTACATACTTAAAATTGCCTACACTTAACAGAAATAACCAACAGATTCAGATCTGTTTCACTGCTTTTCGTACCCTTCCACCACTGCTGTGTTTCTTCTAAGCCCTAGCACAACTTTATAGCCTGATTTACAGCCTTGTCTAAATACTCAGGCTTACCAACAAGGCAGCAAACATATGCTTCTAGCATTTATGTTCACAGTTGTCTAACAATGACTAACCCCATTTCCATCTATTATCTGTTTGTAATACAGATGACTCAACTCTAAGTTAGCCAAGCCCTTTCTACAGGTGAAGGGTCAGCAGTACCAGTTCTTGTTTTCAGGCAGTATTTGTGACCCACAGAAACCATGTTTCTAATTGTTTAACGGTCCATTTTCACCTATTTTAAGTTGTTCAGTGAGGAAAGAAAGCTTTATCACAATCAAAATCTGTGGTTTGTCCACACAGTGTTGTTTTTTTTCTTATGCTCAAGTCACTACACTCGTTCCAGTAGCAGACATTTCTCTTCCCAATGTTCCCACAATCTTTCCAGCCAACAGACACAGTTGTCTTAAGAGATCCAGCAATGTTTCAAAAAATTATCTCAGCATATTGTCTGGCTTTGACTGTACTGTTTTCATTATTCCTGGACTGGGTGCCCTCGTCTCCAAGAAGAATTTATGAGCTCTTTATGAACATTCTTCTGGACACTAATTTTACAGTTACAGATTCTACAGTTGACAGAATCAATTACACTGCGGGAGCTCCTGTTTCCTGCCAAGGTCTATGGATCTAACCTAAGCACTAATTACTATATGCCAGTATCTAATACTACAACTAAGAAAACAGCTGGTCACTGCTTTACCCTGCCACCTAGACAGTAAGACTAATAGAAAAAAATATATCCTCTAAAAAAAAAAAAAAAGGCATTACTTGTCTACTCAGAAATATTTGTGAACTATTTTGTTATCTTAAAGAAAGTTATCAATCTACACGCTATTGATAAAATACAGAGTTGACTGATAGATCTTGGAGTCACCACTGACAGGTCTCTGAAATCACCAACTCAGTGTGCAGCTGCAGCCAAAAAATAATAAAATAATAATAATAATAAAAAAATAATGTTGAGCATCATTAAGAAAAACACTCAGAACAAGACACAAGGGCATTTTGTTGCTACTCAAAGCCTTGATGTAATCACATCTTAAATGCTATACCTAGCTCTAGCCTCTGCATCCTATAGAGGACACAGCTGAGTTTGATAAAGAGAACAACTGAAATAAGCAAGAGGATGGAGCTTTCCTTGCAAGGAGGGATGGTGACCAAGGGGAAGTCAGACTGAGTCTTACAAAATCACAAAGGCAGTGGGAAAGGTGAATTAAGAACTGCTGCTTGCCAAGTCCTGCAAAACCAGAGCTGGGGAAAGTCAGTGCAATCAAGGGATTGCTTAAGGCAGTGAAAGTCCACTACTTGCTGTGTAAGGTACTTTCTAAGTGCCACAGGAGGTGCCACTGTCAAATAAAAACAGTACTAAGTCCAAAAAAAGGAAGGATTAGACAAATTCATGAGTAACGGATCCAGAAAAAAAATATACTAAAATGAACAGGTAAGAATTAATTGTTAAAATTCCTAATAGAACAATTCTAGAAACTTAAATTTAGTGAATGCAGATATGGAGATGGTCATCTATATGCTTTCTTGTTTTTCTAGAAAAATATTAAAGTTTTATTCACACTGCAGTGGCTTAAACCCCTCAAAACTTTTGCACAATACACACACATTAATAAGTATGCCACAGTGGTGTTAGTACAGCAGTCAGCCCTACAATTCACCTGATCAGTCGTAAGCCAAATAAGAAGAATTAGAAGCTAGGGACATAGCCATTGTGACTTCAAAACATGACCTTTGTTCAAACACGAGAACAAACAATCTATTTCTCTTACTAAGAAAAGGCCAAATGTATGATCCACCCACAAATATCAAAAAACAAAACTAGTAAGATACACTTTGTTAACGTATTTGGGTAACTGCATGACTTTTGTATTAACAAGCTTCTGTAAAAAGGACAAATGCCTTTTTGTATGCTTTGTGGAAAGTTGTTCTAATGCTAAGAACTAAAAAAAAAAAAAAGTGTAGCAGCAAGTGTAGTAGTGTAGTAGGAAATACAAACCTCTCAGCTCTCCTTCATGCACAAGCTTCACCAAAAAATCCTCCTATATTTTTTTTAATTTATTTTTTACCCCCTTGAATGTTAGCTGCAAGCCTGCGAGTACGAAGTACTCTTATTAACAACTCTCACTGATTTTTAAGTCCTATGGTATTTTATTTGATTGTGAATCCAATACTATTAAAACTATAAACTCACTTGACAACTGCTAATTACCTCTGTAAAGCCAAAACAGAGAAGTGGGCTTGCAGCAGCATCAGAATAGCTACCATGGCATGTCTTCAGAAGAGCTGACAAGGGCACCCAAGGTGGTAGAGGTATTCCTAAATTATATCTGGAATAGGGTTCAGCAGCACATCTCTACCCAGTATTAGCTCATCTTTGGAAGGATGAACTTAAAGCAAGTCTAAATGGCTCGATACTGAAGCATTAGTAATCTAAAGGAAGACTAATGGCCCCAACTAGCTCCTCAATCTGGAGGGAAACGCACAAGATCTTCCAGTGTGAAGCAGCATTGAATACAGCTGTTTGTGACAGGGTAGACAAGCCCTGCATGCATGCAGCTGTACTGTTTGTTCTTGCTTGACCAGGCTAGCTCACTCAGGGCTCTTTAATTTGCCATGTTTATATCCCCCGTCTTTGTCATTTTATATGACTTCCAGTTAAGCACTTTTCATCTGCTTTTCTTGTACCAAAGTACCTACTACACTGTTTTATGACAGTCTAGCAATTGAAGAACTGCTTCTTGGATTAGGAAACATGGATTACGAAAAAAATGCATGATGACAGCTAGATGAAATAATCCATCTTTGGTTAATTCCACCAGCTACTCACCCATGTCCCCTTCTAGTTCTCATTTTTTTTCTACAATAATCACGGATTACTCTTGATACAGTATTAGCTGTAGCATCATTCCTTAAGGACCTCAAATGACTTCATATTTTCTCATTTTAATTATGCATACACAGTATAATGTAGGGATTTCGAGACAATAAGGCATGAGGCCTTGGGTTGCTTTATTACATAAAAAAGAACAAACATTGATTTACTTATTACCTAAACAAGAACACTGAAAAGAACTAAGCCGTAAAAATCTGTGACCGAGTGTGATGGGTCATTGGATCCATCTGCTCATACTCCCTCAGCTGTTCCTATTCTGTTCACGTGCAGCATCTCATGCTTTCACAGCTGTGGACCCTCCCAGGGCTCTGACCTCTGATCAAAGAATAGTGAAGAGAGGCACAGAGCAAAAACATCTGTGCCTTGCACAGAGGGTGTTGGGATGCTGTGCATACAGTGGATTTGAATGGTCTCTATAGTTCCTTTCATGCAACTTTACGTCTTTGCCTGTTGAGCCAGAATAATCTTAACCATTACAATGAACCCTGGAATATTGTGTTAGTTTTTTCTGTATGTGATTCTGTACAAAAGGCTAAAGAAAAAATGCTCTCCTGACCCAGACTTATCATCCTCTGTGCAAAAAAAAACCCAACTGCAATGTACCGACTGCAGTAAAAGATGAAGTAAAAGAAAGTAAGGAGAAGAGCAAAATTAGCAGCAATAAAGAAAGTATATGCATATACACACACAGATTACACACACAGATTACACACACAGAATTTCTAGGTTGGAAGAGACCTCAAGATCATCGAGTCCAACCTCTAACCTAACACTAACAGTCCCCACTAAACCATATCCCTAAGCTCTACATCTAAACGTCTTTTGAAGACTTCCAGGGATGGTGACTCCACCACCTCCCTGGGCAGCCTGTTCCAATGCCTCACAACCCTTTCAGTAAAGAAGCTCTTCCTAACATCTAACCTAAAACTCCCCTGGCGCAACTTTAGCCCATTCCCCCTCGTCCTGTCACCAGGCACGTGGGAGAACAGTCCAACCCCCACCTCGCTACAGCCTCCTTTAAGGTATCTGTAGAGAGCGATAAGGTCACCCCTGAGCCTCCTCTTCTCCAGGCTGAATAAGCCCAGCTCCTTCAGCCGCTCCTCGTAAGACTTGTTCTCCAGGCCCCTCACCAGCTTCGTCGCCCTTCTTTGGACCCGCTCAAGCACCTCGATGTCCTTCTTGTAGCGAGGGGCCCAAAACTGAACACAGTACTCGAGGTGCGGCCTCACCAGAGCCGAGTACAGGGGGACGATCACCTCCCTAGCCCTGCTGGTCACACTATTTCTGATACAAGCCAGGATGCCGTTGGCCTTCTTGGCCACCTGAGCACACTGCTGGCTCATATTCAGCCGACTGTCCACTATCACTCCCAGGTCCTTCTCCGCCTGGCAGCTCTCCAACCACTCATCTCCCAGCCTGTAGCTCTGCTTGGGGTTATTACGCCCCAGGTGCAGGACCCGGCACTTGGCCTTGTTAAACTTCATGCAGTTGACCTCAGCCCATCGGTGCAGCCTATCCAGATCCTCCTGCAGAGCCTTCCTACCCTCGAGCAGATCGACACACGCACCTAACTTGGTGTCATCTGCAAACTTACTGAGGGTGCACTCAATGCCCTCGTCCAGATCATTGATGAAGATGTTAAAGAGGACCGGCCCCAGCACCGAGCCCTGGGGGACGCCACTAGTGACTGGCCTCCAACTGGATTTGACTCAAATGTACTCTTGGTAGAGACCAAGAGTACATGGATATGTACTCTTGGTCTCTACCCCAGCCCTGTGGAGTGTCAGCTAGAAAACAGATTGTGACCAGATGCTGATTTAATGAGAAAAGAGACTGAAGTTATCTTTTACAGGTATTTTGGCAGGGAACAAGAGAGATGTGCCGACCCGCTTGTTATGGTGCTGTTGCCTACTTAACACTAGTAGTTATTCCTTTCATTAAGGATGTTCAGTGAAAACAGTTAAATGCTGTTTTCCCAAGCTGAAGAACTGTGCTCTGACCTCATATCACCAATAAAACTATCAGATAATCTGAGGCAGAAAGCCACAGATGCATCACTCAGAAAAGACCAACGTTCTCAAGATACTACACAAGGCAGAAGTCAAACCCTCAGAGATGTCCACAGTACCGAAGACCTCCAGTCTCCTCACTAAGGCTGAGTGCTTCTCTCTGTTTAAAATATTACACAAACCATTCAACAATCTATATTCACTGTTTGTGTTGTAACCTGCAGACCCTCCAGTACTCCTGAATTAAGTTCAGAGGCCCACTCATTTGAGCAAAATATGTTAAATCCTTGCTACTTTCTCATCACATTTTTTAAAAGACTTTGAGAAAACTGCCTGAATAGCTTGATTCTTATAGAAAAAGTGTGGTTTTAGCCTTCCTCAAAGTAGTTTCAAACAGGTGTGGCCTCACTGCCCCTTTGAGGAAGCAGTATTTCCAAAATCAAGGACAGACCATTTAAATCCATGTTAACACAAATTAAAGGGATAAGAAAGCTAAACGTTCAAGTGCAGTACGACAGGTTGACAGGTTTGTCGACAGGTCAGGTTTCACATAGTTTGTTAATTACAGAAACAAGACAGCTCAAAGCATCAATCCCCGTGGCTAATGAAGTTAACTTTTGGATTGAAATCCTAACATTAGCCAACTCAGAGAACACAGTGATCAAGGACCACACAGAGCCTGTGACTTCAGCAAAATGCTGAAAATTTGTCCTGAATTCTTTAGTTATCCTTAGCGTCTGAGTTCACAGAACTGATTCAGCAATGCTGTATCTCCAAGTGCTTTAATATCCAGGGGCAAGCATTGATTTTATTTCAAAAGCATAGCTATAGAAGTGATCATTAATTAAAATGAGAGAAGATGAAAGTAAGCAGCTGGAATGGTATAATGTGACTGACAATATTCTCCCACATCCTGAACAGTGGAACTAAACGCAGTGACAGGCAAGTGCATGGCTTGATGCTTTGCCCAAGGCATTCCCGGCCGCTATGTACACATTTTTTCAGATTCTCATGGTTTCTTTTCAATAATATTGCAGACAGAGGAATGACTTCAGTTAGGTCTTTCTCCACCTTAATTTCCTGAAAACACTCCCACTGTAAAACAATACACTACCTCAAGGATTACAGTCTAACCTACCCAAGGTAGAATAGAAATGAAGCAGCAGTAGTAGTCTGAGAAGATGAATACTCAGTTTTCTTCCTGCTAGGGATGTCTGAATCCATAGTACTATTTTTCTATTTTATAATATTTTCACAGAAATTACACAATTAATCCCATATACACAGCTTCACATACTGAATATATGTTTTTCTTACATTAAATATTGCCAATGAATAGCAAGAAAATCAGCTTTTTAAAATATCTACACATCTCCCTGATACCTCTAAGATGCTTTATTAAAGATTTATTCTTATAAAACTTTTACAAAGACTGCACCAACAATAATCCACATGTGGAATTTAGACAGGGTCAATTAATATTCTGAACAAAACAGTATGACAATGTGGCAGGATGAGTCTTACTGTCTCTTAATTTCACCATCTAAATGGGGATTACAGACACCCAACAAATTCTACACAGCTGAAGAGGGAAGAGATCAGCTCTGTGATAGATTTAGGCATGCACAGTATGAGAAATGTAAAGCACTTATACTGTGACTCACCTGACCATACATACAGCTATAAAGTACAGATGGCTTTCAATGGGTGACAATATTATTAATTTATTTTCCAATCATCTTAAGCACACATTGAAAGGAACATGTGAATAGAAAAGAGGTCCTAAAAAAAAGGGGGGGGGGGGCCGGGGGGCAACAAAAAAAACCCCAACCCCTACCACCAAAACAAAAAAAGCCATACCAAACAGTCAATAAGTTGTCAAGGTTTCATGACTGCCCTCTGTCAGATATTAATTGACCTTCTCCTTGAGTTTCACCAATTGCTTCAACTCAAGGCAAAAAATAATAATAATAATAATAAAAAAAAGAGCTCCAGCCAATATCATCATCTTGAATCTGACCTTCTGCTTTAGCAATTTCAAGAGTATTTCCCATACCTTATTATTGCATAAGAGACCTTGGAAATTTGGACGCCAAGCAAAGTTTTACAAATAGTAACATCGGGAAACTATAAAGCTGATCAAATGCAAAAACAACCCATGTGCACTAGGTGAACATATGAAAAGAGAGAATATTTCTCCTTTTTACAGTTGTCTAGTACCTTAACAGTATTGGTTTTAATAAAAGTCCATAAAATATTTTTAAACAGTAGCTTGATTTTAAAAATCAATCTGAAGTGTTCCAGGAGATACTAAAATGTACTGATAGCACAATACATTTCAGTGAGCTAACTCAAGGTGCTTTGCATTTTCATAAAACTTCTGCTGGGAGGGTATCCAAGCAGTTAAAAGAAAAAAAAAAAAAAAAATCAATCAATAAGGCTCTTGAATGAGAAAAGTCTACACCTTCCTAGAAGATTTAAACTACAGCTCATAAAAAGTAAAACATTCATTCAAGGACAAATACAAATAATGAAAATCCCTAAACTTCCCGGTTTATAACCTGTTCCCTCAGCTAAACAGTTTCAGTACTTCACCCAAGATAAACAGCCATGGTATGAACAGCATGTTCCAGCTGCTCTATACAAACTGTAAACTTACCATTCAGCAGAATGCAAGCTGTTCCTGAAACTTTCACTATGAGACCAGGGATAGTGGGATTGCCCCTATTCACAAAGTGACTTGTGAGCATAAGAATTAGCAGGGCTTGGGGAAAGCATCAATGAAGAGCTCAAGGCAACAAATGCTCCACTGCTTTGTGCTTCTGAACACACCCTTATTAGTTAGCAATGTGTCCTGCTAACAATGTGGTACAACAGACATACAGTCCTGCACAGCTGGTGCAGAAGTAAAAGTAGTTGTTACTTCCCTATATTTTTGCCCAGTGCTCTTCTTGAAAAATATCTGGAGCAACAGAATGTTCAAAATGGTTAGTAGGAAGGGCAAAAATCCCATTCATCAAGTACATCTGATCTATTGCCCATGTGTATTTTCAAAACACTGGAAAATTCCAATGTAAGCAACAAGTCTTCTTAACCTCTACAGTAGCTATACTTTAAAAATATACATACATTTCACTTCTACATCAGTTTTCTAAATTCCATCCATGCTTTAGAAATATGATATTGTTCCTTGTCCTAAAGACAGACACTTCAATTCAAAAATTCAATTAGAAAAAAAAATGTTCCTGTTAAAAAAGATAGAGCTGCTACTGAATTAAGCTTTACAGTTTATTTGACACACACAATAAAAGAAAATCTTAGAAACAAAAGAAACTTAATAAAGTCCACAATCCTTCTATGTGCAAGACTCAGCATAATACTTGCCCAGCAATTTGATCATTGCCACTTCCTGGAAGTTCTGCAACAGTATCCCTAGTTCTCTGTATGTTAGGACGAGTCCCCTTAAGCTGCTTTTAAATCTCCGTAGTTATCATAATAAATAAAAAAAGGTTGTCAGTAGTGCAAACGTCTGTCTGCTATAACATTTTATCATAAACGATGTGAACCCTAGCCTAAACAACAAGCAGTCTTATTTTGTACTTGTTAAAAATGTACAGACAAAAAAAAAAAAAAAATACCTGGTGAGCTCTTCTTTAATCTTCAAGGGTTCATGTGGGTAGAATTTCACTCTAAAGCACATGGTATATGGTGGATGAGGTTAAATATTATTAAAAAAAAAAAAAAAAAGGCATGAGAACTGTAGCAAACAACACTGTCTCAGATACTCTGAAGGAACTGCCTCTTACAAAGTCTGTGTGAAGGTCAGCTCTGAAGAATTAGGTAAGGAATCAAACAAAACCAATACATATATGAGTATGAAAAGAAGTGAATAAATGACAAAGGCTAAAGCACATGCAAAATAATGACAGCCTATGCAAAGCAATTTATACATGGTTTTGCACCTCACAGGGCTTATTGCTTGATCCAAGCAGTATGAAAAACATTTGGACTGCTCTTTTGAGTGTATTTTTGTTTGTTTGTTTTTTCCTTCCTCCTTTCCTTTTTCCTTTGGCAAATGATAAATAGGAAACATTTGTGTCTGATCACAATGAGGTATGAAGGTGTTATGAATAACTGTTATTCCTGGTAATGATAATGCCCAGACAACAAAATGGCAGAACCCATTAATTAATTTTGGCTAAGTAAGCTAGAGACAGCACCGTTTCTGATTCCAGTATTTAATAATACTACTTTACCTACTCCTCAGCTAACTTAGTAGTAGGCCTTAAATACACTTTCATTTCTAGGAAGGAAGGAAGGAAGGAAGGGAGGGAGGGAGGGAGGGAGAAGGAGAAGGGGAGAGGGAAAAAGGTAGGAGAGGGAAAGGGGGGGGGGAGAGGGGAGGGGAGACAGAGGGAAAGAGAGAAAGAAAAAATAAAGCAAAAAGAGAAAGACTATCACAGTAACAGAAGATTTCACTTTACACAGCTTTACTTCCTAGTGTTGCATAGTGTTCAAGATATTATCTAACCCTAGGCCAGTGATCTTTTGGTGATTACAGATGGGGTTGAAAGCAAACAAAAGACCATTATTCTAATAAAGAGGAATCTTGCCACAATCATAACAGGATAAAAGAAGTGTGAAAATAAAGTAGAGAACTTAAAAATACCAAATCAGGTGCAATACAGAGGTAGGGAAAGCCCTCAGGGCTATCTGTAGCCTGATAATACTCATGTTTTAGATTTCAGTGAGAAATTAGAAGAAAAATATTGTATTTTCAAAAAGCAAACGGTGTGGGGAGAAAAGCCACAGCTCTGTTATACAAGTCATGGCAACTCTCAGGCCTGCAGGTAAACTCATTAGAGAGCATGAGGATGGATGAAGCACAAAGGCAGAACTGCTGTCCCAGCAGCAAGGGCCTCGACTCTGCCAGCAGCACAAGGGGACTCTACCAAAATGTTGACTAGCACTGTCATTTTTAGACAGCCAGAAAAAGAGGAAGAACTGAGGCTTCAAATAAAATGGGAATGTGATCATTGCACTAATTTGGGAAAGTGTCCTAGAGACATAAGTATAGCATTATAAACCTTTTATTAAAATATTTAACATACAAAAGTTTCTACACACAAATACATTAGTTCTCAACATGTAGACTCTTAACAAGTTTTTATTCTTTTTTAAAAAATTATTTTATTTTTAAGGAAAGTATGCAGCTTTGTATCAGTGAATTAGAGATACAAAATATTCTCGTTAATTTTAAAAGTCCTTTAGTCTTAATGTATATTCAAGGCACAGAGTCAATCTAATCTTCCTGAGTCTTGTAAGAGATGGTGGTTTTACAGAAGGAAAAGAAGAAAAGGTGGAAAAAAGTACAGACCAAAAATACAGTGATAATGGAAGAAGAAAACTGGTGAAACAGAATTATGTTTTACTTACTGCAATCTATCAGTAATTTCTAAGCTAACTGAAAATTTTACACTAGCATCTTCTCAAGTTTACTAGCTCATCAGCTTGTGCTAAACTACAAGTAGTAATTGGTTCACCAATCCTGATATTACTGATGCTACTTTGGCTGCAGTATTTACCTGGATGCTGCATATTTCCAGAAACACATCTGTGGTTATCACATTATTCCATGGTGTATATAAAAGCAACAGAAAATAAAAATGCATTACATTTTCTGTTTTGGTTCTTATCCTTTGGAGGGTTCAACTGCTCTTGAAGATAAAAGAATATTTTACCCTTTCAAGGCTTCATAAGTACATTTTTTCTTAATATTGTCAGTCATCCTCAATTAAAAAAAAATGCTGATTTCACTTCTTTTTTTTTCTTTGTTTAAATAACTTCTTATTTGAGACACGGGGAGGAATATCAGAAGAGATGGGAAGTGAGAGATAAAAGAGATATAATAAAAAATAAATAAATAAGAAAGAATAAATAAGAAAGAACAAATAAAAAAGAAAGCAAGGAAGCAGCAGCAAAAGGTAATGGAGAAAGAAAAAAAAAAAATGCCTTAAGTGTTCTCTAGGCATGGTCTGAGCATTCAAGGTAATCAAATCTGGACAAGGCCACTGAAGGCAAGAGAAGCACTAAGAATGCTTTCTGTGGGCTTGGGTTTACATGTGACTGCAGCATTGACTTAAAGTGCCTGGAAATTGGCTGTGAAACAGACAACATTGCTACCTCCTTCCTGCCCTGTAGTGGCAAACTAGAAGGTAAACTGAATTCAACGTTCCAGAAAGGAAAACAGTCACCAAACAATGTACGAAGAAATCACATTGCACAGCAAAAAGTTAATGTATATAATTGTAAATGATTCCGTCTTTTCTTAATAGCCTTGTTACAACTAAGTAAGGGAGAAAAACTTGTCCTTTCAGAATATGGATCCATTTTCAAAACCTGATATAAAAGTCAACTTGTATTAAATGAATAGGAGATACTCCTCAAGAAAAAAAAAAAAAAAAAAAAAAAAAAGAGAGACTATTAAATCTCCTGATAGATTTAAAACTAGTTTGTGCTTGAAACAAGGATGCAAAAATAAGGACAGCTGGCTCTGCAAGGCCCTACCCAGTACAAGCCTACCACAAGATACTTAAAATGTATTGAACTTTACCCAAATTTTTGGATGTCAGTGAAATGACTGAAACTTTGGCTGTTGTAAAAAATAAAACAAAAAAAAAAAATAGAGAAAGGAAAAATGGTGTAAGAGCCAAGCTCTGCTGGTACGTGGTAGCTGCAGAAAAGCAACAGCTGTCCCCATGCAAAGCCCCCAGCATCAAAGGGAGAAAAGGACAGCACACACTGCACTAAATAACAGCGCACAATCAGTCACCGGCTACGTTTATAACAGAAATGTTGTACTTGTAGCAGGAGGACAGTACATGACAGAATTCTACTTAAATACATAGAATATGCAGGAGATTGGGCAGGACAGTTTGAAGGCTTTGCAAGCCTTTTCCTAGACTCAGGCTTCTGTAACAGTATTCTTCAGGAGAGCAGCAATGAAAGCAAAACAAGGCTGCTGCAGCCTGCTAAATAGATTTCCTTTCTCAGCAACACCCACATGAACAGCACAGTCCTGACCTGCAATGTGAAATATTGAAAAGAACATGACCCCATCCATCTAATTCATCTCCAGATGTGTTACAATGTGGTACCCTTCAATTACAGAAAGAAACAGCGGATTCTCTTTGTCTGGTCCGCTTTCACCAGATAGACCACAAGCCACAAACAATGAATATTTGAAACATGAAAGGGAGAATGCATGCAACTATCCACTTTCCTCCCCATCTTAATTTAAAAAATAATCATAAAACAAATGTTCCTCCAAAACCACAGATATGTAAGCGTTTATTAAGGCCTTTGTCTTATGGATTTTACTGCACTGGAGAAACACACAACAGAAACTGTCATTCTTTTGTTCTCTATATTCTTGTAGTGGAAAGCAAGACAGGCAACAGATTGCATCAGCTCAAGAAATAAGATTGTCAAACCAGACAGTTCCTCAATTCCTCAAAATTAAAATTACTTGCTATCTCTTACTCACACATTAAAGTGGATACACTAACGAAAACAAACCTTCCCAAAACAGAACTCACTATTTAGAAGAATGTTTCTTCAACACCAAACCAGTCTGAACACAATCAGGGTTATAATACCTATAAGCCTTTTCTCTCAGAGTGGTCCTTTATCTGTCAGATAAGGAGCAGCTGTTGCAGTGAAATGCCCAAGGCTTTCTAAGGATATCCTACCATCACAAGCTTTGCTTTCTCACTAAAAAAGATTCACAATTACAGTAATTTCAAAGGATTTTAGTGCAGAGAATAGTACTGACTGCAAACTCTGTCTCAATAGGGCTGTTAGTTTGCCAGTTTGTGTGTTAACAGCACACAGGAGATGAAGGCAAAAAATGAATAGAACTACTTAAGTTATGTCAAATGCTGAAACTTTTGACAGCATGACCTAGCTTCCCATGGAGGAACAGTATACGCAGTGTGGAAGATTTTTTGTGGCAACTGATTGTATGTTTTTAATATTTCAGTTGCCTTTGACTAAAGCAAACTATCCAATGTACGAGTCAATAACAAGCTCTTAGCTGAAAAACAAAACAAAGAGGGATGTCAGAGCGATACCCCTTGGCGCAGACACCAGTGTGCAAGGAACTCAGTTTCAGGTGCATCTATTTTTAAGCAATTGCTCCTGAATCATTCAAGTCTTCTATGTATATGAAACACTTACAGGGAATGATAAGCCTAATAAAAACTACACATTCATACTATAATTTCCTTCATTGACAGACAACCTAAAACAACAGAAGAAAAAATATTTAAGGGAAAATATATATTTTTAAAAGACAGTGAACACCTTGATTGAAGTTCTAGAAGTGTGAAACAGAGGAAAAAGGATGGAAAATTCTCAGCTGCCACTTCTGGGAAGGATTTGTTTTTAACAATCTGCTTTTCACCTAGCACAAACACCAGCATCTGCAAAGATCTGTACTGGCAGTGCTGTTTGTTTTATGGCAGAAAACTTCCTGTATCGCTCTTTGATGTTACAGAGTCTCTGAACTACGTTATCCTACCAAAAGCTACTGCTCATTTATATATATATATATATATATATCTTTTACACTCAAACTGTCTTTATGTATGTTCATGGATGCTGCAGAAGGACCTCTGGGGAACCCTAAGATGTGTGCTGTTAATTCTATATACCTCCTCCCTTAACATGTGAATCAGATGTTTATCCAGACCACTGGCTGAGCATGTCTAAGACAAAACACTACCCCATGTTTTTATTTTATATTTAAGAGATACCTGATCAATCACAAACCTCATTGCACTTAATTAGTTACAGTACAACACAGGACAAGGTGGATTTTCATCAGTTATGAAAATGCTTCAAATTGTGTTATTAAATATGCATGGGGTCAAAGATAAAGAATACAGGGCACTCCGGGTTAGTGCCCAAATAATCACATGAAACTTCATGTCTTCACTATGCATGAATTTACAAACAACGTATTTGGTTAAATTCTTTTTTAGGTTTGTACTGAGGCATGAAAAATTAATTTTGAGTTTGTTTAAGAATAGGTTTGAAAGTTTTGCACAGTCCATCTCTACGCTTTCATCCTCGTTTTCCTTGGTTCATTCCAGCTATTCACCGATTTGACAACAGCATTAGAGATTAAGGAAATTTATATTTCTTACCAAATTCTAGTGGCCTGACACAGGCAAATAGCCTTCTTGCACTCTTTTCTCAGATCATCTGAGATGTAAGACAGTAAGAAAAATGTACATTTTGAATTAAGAGAAATAAAATTGATCCTGTTCCACTGTCATCAAAAACAAAACCCATATACTTGGGTATTTCCCACAACCCACGTTACAGGAGAGTTGCATTCTTATTATACGAATTAACCTTAAAAATGAATTGGGGGGGACGAGGGAGGAGAGGATGGAAAAACTATCCTTTTTAAACATTACTGCTGAAGTGACCAGTAGGACTTACACCAAGATGTTTCCAGACATTAAAAAAAAATACAAAAGTATTAGAAGATAGCCAAATAGAGAGGTGCTTTATTGCCAACATCAGGGGGAGAATAACAGTACACACACACACACACACACACACACACACACACACAAAAAAAAAAAAAAAAAAAAAAAAGCAGCATCCAAAGAATGCAAACACTAGTTTAAACAGACCTTTATCTACAAAGATGCAGTTACCTTAGGTAGCCTTATTGGGAACTTTTAAATGCATTTCTGGAAGTACAGTGCTCACTGTTCCTAACAGCCAGCCAGCCACTGACTTCAGACAGTACAAACAAGACAGGTAGTCATTCGGGACACTTCTCAGAGACTAAAATTCCCCCTCTCATGCAAAATTAGTAGCAAAAATGGCTGAGGCACTGAGCTAGGATTTACACATCACATTAAGACAAAATCATTTCAGTGAAGATGGAAAACACAAGGCTGTATGAGTAATTACACAGCAAAACTTGTTAGTGAGTAGGGGAAAATAAGTCCCCCACAAATGGTAGCTGAGATCAGGCATGCAGCATTTCTCTGTTTTTGCTGCAGGTATCCAAGTGCCTTGTAATCATATGTAAATCAATGCATACAATTGAATTTAGAATATTTAAAATCATTAGTATTAAATACAATCTACTCTTGCATCAGAGAAAATGAATATCTGTTCTTACAAAATAGATCATTTCATTGCATCTGAATTCCTTAATGGTGAAGAAAGAAAAGGAAGCCTCCATCTAATAGGCTCACTGTGAAAATCTTTCTGCCACTACTTCTCCCAGAAATCTGATATACATAATGTATGTTCTGTTAACCAGTCACTTCACTGCTTCAGTTTTTGCTTTCCACCTGCTGCTAATTTCAGTCCTCACTTAGGTCACCTGAGACAGTGATGCGTTTTAAATTAATATTGGTAATTTATGAACTGGCTTCTGAATCTAAATATTTTCATAGTGAATTGAATATTTTTAGACAAAATATGAATTAACCTTGTGTGCCTTTAGAAACTGTTTAGTATTCTACTACATAGTATATTTTTAGAAAAATAAATTGAGAGGGTCCTGATACAAAACGCTTACAAAAGTGTCCTTGAAACCTGTGGTAGAGAAAGATACATTTAGCCATAATCTACATGGATGCTACACATTTATATAAAATATATGTCCTTGTTTTGTGTCCTTAAAGCACCTGTTATGGTAGCAACTGAAGTCCTTCATCTGTGACAAAAAAAAAAAAAGTTATGCAGCATTAAACTGAAGTTGTTCGTGAAAAGCCAACAACACATTTAATTTTATTTGTGTGCTAAATCTAACAATGATAACAAAACACCTTTGTTGGCCTCTAATTCTAATTTTCTGTTGTTGCTGATAACCTCATATTAGCTGCATTTTATTTTGCTTCTTTCTATACATTTTCAGAGTTTTGATTAGGAGCCTTCAACAAAAGCCACACAAGCCCTCTGATAAGCCCATCACATCACAGCATCTCTGGAATTTATTGACTACCATCGATCATATCTAGGCAACATCTATATGCAGATACAGTTGTTTTCAATAAATGAAAACACACTCAGTGCATCTATTGGCAGAGTTCCTGAATTTGTTGCTATGCAAACTGCATAACACTCCAGCTACCTAAACACTAGACACTAACAGTTCACATTGGATATGCTAGGCACTTGTGTGCACACTTATATGTACACATATACACATTTTGCAGTATATGTTATTATAGCATTAGTGGAAGAATTTTTTCAAGTATTCCATATCATCCAGCCAACACCTAGGGGGTTTTCTGTTTGCTTGTTTTTACATATCTGACAATCTTTTTAACCTCACCTCATTTTAAAATAAACACTCTCCCATACAAAAGATGCCTTGTATTCATGCTTGCAACACAAAGGAATTGCACACAAAAGGGTACATATGTGAGTAAAATTCTCCTTCATTTCATAAACTAAGTAGACAGACAACTTCTGTTAAGCAACTCCCAGTGACCTAGGTCAAGTCTTCAGGAACAGCAAAATAAACGCTCTCTTCTGCTGTTGGATGTAAACTTCTGAGTATCAAAGTACATATGTTTAATGAAGAAGTTCTCACAGTTGGACCATTTAATTAAAAAGATGAGCCAGATCAGAGTATGTCAAAAAGACAATTCAAATGATACATTTCTATTTTAAGGAGTTGTTTTGAAATAGCAGTTATAATTTTCCACTTGTCTACAGCAGGAATTCACCACCTAAACTGCCAATACCTAGCACCTGAATTTACTTGGCTGCAGCAATGATCTTAAACTAATGTTCTGCGTTGGCAGGAAGCAAGGGGTTGTGGAAAGCAAGCAAGCAAGCAACCAAAAACAACAGCAGCAACAAACAAGCAAACACAAACAACACTGTAGATTGTCACACTCCATCTCCCAGTGGCTGACTATAGCTGACTGAAATATAGAGATGGAACATACAGGTCTTCTCCTTGCCAGATCTGCTACTCCACAAATTCAGCTGTCTCCTACCTTGCACACTAAAGTAAAGCTCTTGATGTGCAGAGGTGTGGGAAAAAAAAAAAAAAAAAAAAAAAAAAAAAAAAAGTGAAATGAGGGTAGCATGGATTTTCTAGTAGATAGGACATTTCCTCTTTCCACAAGGAAATAAATAAAGTATATTTTAAAGTACATTTAAATTTAAAATCGGAGCACCTTTGGGTATTTCAAAAGCAGATTAAAACACAAGCTCTCAACACTTCAACACTTACATTTCATTTGCTTGAAGATGGACTTGTTGGGCTCAAGCCAGTGCTGGAAAGGCAAAGCAAAGATCAGAGGTTAATACAAATCACAAAGGCAACAACATCCTTGAAGATGTATGTGATACCAAAAATAGGAAGTAGGATTTTTGCTTTACCAGGCACACAAACTGGAAAAGCCACCTCCACGCAGTTATAATACTACAATTGTAGTGTGCAAATATACTTGATCTTACCACATTTGTAAAGTGTAGTTGACACAAGTATAAGACAAATATTTCACATACAAATTTAAAGTGGTCATGGTCTAATGATTAATTTGCAGTGGACATTTCAGTCTTACACTTTCAACCATTTTTTGCAGAATAATGATCCTAATGAACAAGACTGACTACTCAAAAAAGTAAACATCTGTTTGTTACTGCTGTCTTTTACAGTCCCTATAACTAAAGTATGTATCAATACTGTACTCTTGGTCAGTACCCTCAGAAAAGAACAATGTTGTGTTTCACAGGAAAAATTAAAAATCTGAAAGGGAAAAGAATGTGCTTTTCCATTAAATGTTTACTTTATGGATAGTCAATGCACAACAGGGAGATATGGATGCCCACCAGTTGGTTTTTAAGTTTGCAGAGAAGGACTGCAATGGAAAAAAAAAAAAAAAAAATCTTTTACCTTTTATTCTCCTAGAAAATAAACTCAGATGCTTCTATGACAAAAAGCTACGCTCACATTTCAGTTAAGAGCCTTAGCACATCGCCTGCTAACACTAGCTGAACCATTCAGGAGGATGTTTTGATTGACAAAAGAACATGCTGATACTGAAGCACCACTTCTGACCACAGCCAAAAGCATTTGTACAAGGATTTTTTCCGTAAGCAAAAAATCTCCACACTAAAATGAGATTTGTGCTGCAGAAGCAGCTGGTCTAAAAGCATACTATTCAGTTTTAATAAGCATAATCAACACTGGAGGGCCTTGGACCAAGGTGGTTGCATTTTTAACCCTTTTCATTCTATCTGTAAAACCCTACAATCTACTGCAAAAAGAAAACTTAGCATTTGTAAAAAAGTGTAATATTAAAATACCTTGTAAAGAAGATTTCCAAATATCTGTGGCTTTTCAGAAACTCTCACATATAGTTAACAGCAATATTGGAGATAAGCTCTATTATGTATTTCTGTTTGAAACTTGTTTGACACTTTGAGAGTGATACAGAACACTGATATTCAAAAAAAAAATCCACCAAACAAAAGAGAAAAAGAACCCCAAGCCCTAACCAACTAATGTGGAAAAAAAAAAAAAAAAAAAAAAAAAAAAATCTTCCTCTTCCCTCTAGCCAGTATATCTCTTTGTGGGGGGGTAGGGAAGAAGAAAGAAACAGCAAGAAAACAATGCCTGTCACCAGCTTACCAGAAATGTCTAGCTTGTTTTAATCTTTTCTAGACCACAGAGATGCATTATTTCTTCATCTTGCTCTGAAGGAATGGTGAACGGATTGGCGGTGAGGTTTGTTCAGAAAATGGTAAAGTAATTCAAGAAATCTGCTACAGTCTGAAGTACTTTATAGATATATAATCCAGAATTAATTGACAGGATACCAGTCAAGTCACATGGATAGGCAAATTTACTTTCCTTAACCTATTCACATGCCCACCAAACCTCCACCTACAGACAGTTCTAGTTGAAGTCTCGGACAGAAAAGAGAAACTTGGACAAGGTACAGTCCTGTACTGTTCCCAGGGAGAAAAGAGTTAAGAGGTATTTCATTATTTTCATCTAGCACAAGTAGGACACAATTTGCTTGATATTTCCCTTTAAAAGGCCAAGCTGAAATACCAGCACAGACCAGGTCAGCTTTTATAGATATTTGAAAAAGTCAATTACCTATTCTAACAAAAAGCAAAGGCAAAAAAAAAAAAAAAAAAAAAAAAAAAAAAAGCAAATATGAAACCCTCACGATTCATCATATGAATAGTGAAAAAGGGCAAACTGGACAGAACAATTAATCCAATTATCTTCTTTATTTAATTAAGGAAGGCAAGTGAATGGAGCAGGAACTGAAAAATATTCCTGAGCACCATATAAAATGGGCTGTACAAACATGGATCAAATGCCTCATGCACCAAACTCCCAGGAATGCAGATTTAGCTCATGTGTCAGAAGCAAACAGATGTTTCACCAAGACCTGATTTTCATGGGTTAAAACAGATTGAAAAGAAACAGCAATTAAGCAGTCTAGACTTTCACTTGGAGGTCAGAGAACTGACAGGCAGTTTTTAGAAGCTCAGATTTCCATGGTGACCTTCTGTTGGTGCAAACATGTAGGAGATTCAACTGAATCTCCCAGAAAACTAAGCAGTTACTTTATAATTTGTGAAGATTTTCGAAGACACAGCAATTAGGTGCCAAGCGCTGTCTGAGTATCGAGGGAAGACAAACACCTAGTCATTGCTAGTACTTCTGAAAATAGCCACCCCTATATTGTTTGCATATTTCAATTTGATTTTTAGGAAAGATTTTCCCCTGAGTACTTATCTTCCAGCCTTACAGTGTTAACTATTAATAATTAATAACTGTGCCTCCTCTCGACTATATTCATGCTATATTTATTCCAAGATTAATTAGCTGTTATAGCTAGGACCAGATTAAGTTTCCTGTGAATTCATACAAGGTTTTCTACAGCAATTTTCAATTGAAAAGCATTTGTCATTACAAAATGTCTTTATGTTTCAAATGTGTGGGGTTTGTTTTTCACGTTTTTACTGAAAAAAAAAAAAAAAAAAAAAAAAAAACACTTGAAAGGAAAATATGTTTCATTTTGAATTAGTAGCTTGTTAGGTAAAATTTTAAAAGTATTTTAGATCTTCAATTATAAAAAAGTTTCATTACTACAGCATGCCACATTGTCTTGTGGGAACAGACCACAAGTGTTTCAAACTCTCTTGTAAGGCTAACACCTAACAGGACAAATAAAACAGACACACAACATAAACCAGACTTAAGCCTGGAACCCTAGACAATAATTTAATTTCTCTCCATCTGATGAAATGCACAAACTAGGAACAAAGAAAAATATCTTACAGAGCTTAATTTTTGCCTGATGAATTTCACCACAGTCCATACAGGCTTCTTTAATTGGACAATGGCATATGCCCTCACGCTAGCTTGGCTTTATACAGAATAGTCCTTAATAATGATATAATAATGATCACAAATCATTCCTTCAGGGGCTGAGCCTCCTGTTTCTGAGAGGGAACACTACACTTGGATCCTAATCCAACTAACACCTATTACCAAGGCCCTTGAGTGGAGATTCATGCTCAACACTGACAACTTCTAGTCTCTTGTGCTGAAAGAATTTTGGGTGGGAGCTGGGTATCTGGATCGTCAGGCAGGTGTCTTTGCATAAGCAGAAGGCAGAGAACAAGTCGCTTAGAGGTCTTGAAGATCAGTCACAAGGATAGCTACTGACTCTTCATGCTTCAAGTGTCATTGTTGAGTAAGCAAAATACTATAGATAATCATCTTTGGTCTTGAGATCCTAAAATATGCTTAAAATTGTCTTCTGGATCTGTCCTTCAGTAACTACAGGCTCTCTTGCTAAGGGTTCATTGCGACTGCAAGCTGTGCTTCAGACTAGAGAAATTTTTACTTTGTAAATACAGCCCTCACTTCTGATCAGCATTTAAGTGGAACTGAGTAATCATTAGCGTGGCCAGGTGTGTGCCTGCTTACCCAGGAATGCTGAGTAGCTGATGTGCTACCAGCTTCCAATGCAAAAGCTTCGGATAAGCAAGGACACCACACAAGGGTAAATGCTCCATTCTTGCAAGTCGATTTAACTCTGCAAACACTGATGTGCTTCTGGAAAAGATACTGCAGCCAGCAACCCGCTTCAAATGCAGTCATTCACTACAAATCTCAGGCAAGACTTAGTTTGGTCTCAGTACAGCACAGGGACAAGGCTTTTAGAATAAAAAGGGCAAAGAAAAGAGCATGCAATATTCTGTACCTATTCTCACAGTCCTTGTAAGGGGTCAGGTGTCATTATAATCCCCATATTGCTCTTCCTCCACTTTGTGACACTCTACAACACAAAGATGTGTGCTCCATTTCCTCTTCCTACAGACTCCTGGGCAAGCCTGACCTAAATCAAAGCTAAACTCCTAACCAATTCCCAAGCCAGGCGCTTGGGACCTGACCAACCATAAGGGCAATGAACTCAGTGACTCAACACAAAGTTTTTGATCTAGTCTCTGTGCTTGCAAGAGGAATGGTAATGAAGGGACAACCAGAAGCAGTGAAATGCCATTAATATTTAAATTGTCTTCAGCAAGCAATACCCCCTCAGGTACTCACACGTGCATACACTGTAAGAATGAGAAGAACCAGCAGATATCACAATAATAATCTGGCCAAGGAAGGATTTGACTGAAGATTTTAAGGAACAGAAGAGAGCAGGAAAATGGAGAGATGCATGAAAACACTGCTAAAAAATAACAAAATTAATTCTATTTAAACCTCATGCCAGTAATAATCTTTAAAATGAATACCTACCCTTCCCCTTTAATAAAAAGCAAAAGCAAAATCAATTTGCTTTAGCCTCAAGGCAGTGACTTGCACCAGGTCACTGCCTGCCAAAATTTAGACTCAAAAAATAGTAACAGTATCCAAAGCTAATGGCAGCTCAGACAAGGGAAATTAATTGGGTGCCTGCTCTATAGCAGACAAATGACCCATGGCACCTGCATGTCTCTTTCTTCATGCCCTGGGGCTGACACCATTTATTCACACCTTCAGGAATATCTAAAACAAGAATATCAATACTGTTCTGTTGCAGTAAAGGAGCTGCTCTTCTCTACTGTTCTCATATTAGGGCAATGACCCTCATTGGCGGTGTGCTAAGCAAAAAGAAACAACAGACGTCACCAACACAAAAATGAATCTGGTCCAGAAACAGTACCACACACTGAAACAGAAGCAACATTTGTACAACTCCAGGCTGGAATTTATTAAACAAATTTCCAAATTCTTACTCCATTACTCCAAACACACTGGCATTTTCAGAGAATGTCCAATGCTCTAGGTTAGAGTAGCTCAACTGATTCATAACTGCTGTATCAGCTTAACATCTGGTCCTAAAATCTGCACATAATGATGTATGCATGGAGTTGCCACGCTCTCACAGCCAACAGCTTCAAAACTGATGGAAGAATGATCTTTATTTTTACCAGACCAGCTTGCACATTTTTTCAGTTTACAAGGTTACTAATCAAAGACATTTCAGTTAGCAGCATTAGTGCTGGATTAAGTGTGTGGATATTCACAGTTTTTTCTATTTGTGCAAAAAAAATGTGTTTATTGTTCACAAATACACCTCTACTGCTAAAATCAAGTGCCTACTTAACTCAGCACTCTATCCCTGAAAATGGCAAACACTTAGAAAAAGAACAAGAGTGGTTGCTGTATTATTCACTGGGCTTGTTGTCCAGCAGCCCCTGTTTATTTGTTAGTCTTTGTAGACTTGCACCAATTTATCTGAACATTTATTTTTCAAGATATTTTGGGGGTATTTTTGGCATCTACAACAATAAATTTTATGGCTAGATAGAGTAATTTTTAAAAAGTGTTTTAGTACATCAATTATTCATGACTTTAAGTGCCTTTAGTTCTAAGAATTACCTAGCAATGTTTCCCTCGTCATCCTTTCCAAGCCATTTTATATTGTATCTTCTACTCAATCTGTTACCTCTTTTCCTGGCCAAATTATCCTAGTCTAATCCACCTCTCTTTGCATGAAAGCCTTTATGTCAGTCTCATGGCCTTCTCTGATCCTTTTCTACTTCTGCTATATGTTTTTGAAACAGCATGACCTTACTGTACACACTGAGCAATCCCACATCAAGACTTTATGCAAAAGCACATAATTTTTTGTGATAACTCTGTACAGAGTTATTCATATACATAGAGAAGCATTAAAATTTTAATTAACCTATGGCTGTGGCAGTCTAGCTTTCAGTCTGTAATATTTCTGCTCTATCTCTTCAAAGAAACTGGAGAACTCTCAGTTCTCTTTCTATAGGTGTATGGAGTCTAACAATTCATTATGCAAAGATGTAGCTTTGTTAAACTGAGGTTGGAAATTGACTGTTTTCTCCTTCTGTCAACTTTCACCACCCGTACATGGAACTAAGTGCACACCTTGAAAAACATGTATTAAATAGCTGCTGCTGTTAAAGCAGAGATCAGCTGTGCCCACGACTTGCTGACTCTTTCAAAAAGTTTATCTGATGAGGCATTGCTGTATACTTCACGTACATGCTCCATTAAAAACAGAACTGCTACTTCATCATAAAAAATCTATTATTCGAGGACAGAAGTCTCCAATTTCCTCCATTAGTAAATGCTGAGACAATGCTGAACAACTTGGGCTGTAAGATTAAACAAATGCTCTGTCCAGGTCCATTACATGTGATGTACCCTAGAATACAAAAGGGATTCTCCAGTAGCCTTGCTAGTGAAATAAGCATGTAATCTGTCAGAAAACTGCCTGTGTAACGATGTGCCTATCAGTTTTCAGTGCTTCTAAGCTTGAAAGCAAAAAGAAGATTGGATTTGTGACAGTTTTCTAAGGGACGACCCACAGGAGTACCAGCAAGACACTAGTGCACAATGTCGTCTTTTTAACAATATACAGAGACAGACAACAGGCTCTGGGGAAGTCAGAAAATCCCACTGTAGTCACAGCCACTACTCCAGATCTGCTCTGTTAGTGGGAGTTTATTGACACAACAATTTTACTGAGTTAAAGGCTCTGTTTTCATACTGTCAGGCATACACTTGCAGAGCTAGAACTACTACACACTACACTGTTCCCACTCAACCCAGCAGCCTGTTCAAATGAGAAAGTACCTTAATGCTTCAGGGTGACTACAGTCTCAAACACTCCTACAGCAAATGGTGAGATTTCACAGATGCTATAGGGTCCTACAAAGTCTTTTCATAACACCTAACTCTTCCAATCTACCCCTTGGATAGCTCCATGGTGTTTTTACCTAACTACCACCACCAAAAAATATAAAAACAAAACAATCAAAAACCCACCAGTTTAATTTTGCACATTTCCAACTTTAAATCTGCTCAGATGCTCTCCTAAAGAGATTTAAAGAACAGATTTCATCACACCACCATATTATTTTGGTCCAGTCCTCCTTCTTCTGAAAACCAGTGGCCTCCCTTAACAAGAATCCTCCCTCTAGCCAGAGCTGCTGAAGAGTAGATGCATTATTTCACCTTAGCCCCATCTCCTAACAGCCCAAATGATGTAAAACAGGTGCTGTGCCTCTGGCAGAGAATTAGCCATGCTGCATATCCTCAAGGGTGAGAATGTGATAACTGACCTCAATATAATAGGTAATACAAGGAAAAAGTATCAATACACAGTTCCTTGAGCAGCAGAGTTAGTAACACCACTTCCAGGTTTGTTTCCACATAGTTGTGGAAACATTCCCAACTGTTGACATTTTCTTTCAGTTTAAGATAATTAGCTCAATAGCCAAAAGTTCTGACTGTTCTGATCAGAAATATTGAAACATTCTATTTTTTAACTTCTCAAACTCAGTCAAGAGCTTCAACACTCCTAAGTCAAAATTTGCATTTTGGTCCAATATTCTGAAAGAAGACATCTAGGATGAATAAAAGCTGGTATTTTTCCTGGCGTGAGCTCTTTCAATGGGACTGCAAATGGGCTTTTGGAGAAACTCAACAACCTTCTCACAAAATATTACAGACAAATAAAAGGAAGGGAGACATGACTGGTAGACTAAATTTCAACAGTAAAAATTTTGCATATTTATAGAATCATAGAATCATTTATGTTGGAAATGACCTTCAAAATCATCAAGTCCAGCTGACAACTTCGCCTACCAAGTCCCATCACTAAACCATGTTTCTCAATGCCACATCCACACATCTCGTAAACATCTCTAAGGATGGCTACTCCACCACTTCCTTGTGCAGCCCACTCCGATGCCTGATCAATCTCTCTGTGAAGAAATATTTCCTAACATCCAAGCTAAAACTTCCCTGAGATAATTTTCTTGTGCCTTATCACCTGGGACCTCAGAATAAAGACTGATATCCTCCTTGCTGCAACCTCCCTTCAGGTAGTTGTAGAAAACAATGAGTTAACCCCTCAGCCTCCTCTTGTCCAGACTAAACAACCCCAGTTTCCCCAGTCACTCCTCATAAGTTGTTCTTTTGGTTTTGGTTGTTTAGTTTGTTTGTTTGTTTGTTTTGTAGTCCCTTCACCAGCTTCTCTGCACACACTCCAGCAACTTAATATCCTTTTTACAGTGAGGGGCCCAAAATTAAGCACAAGGTGTGGTCTCACCAGTACTGCATACAAATAGACAATCTATTCCCTAGTGCTTTTGGCCACACTATTTCTGATACTAGCCAGGAAGCCATTGGCCTTTTGGGCCACCTGAACACACTGCTGGCTCACATTCAGACAGCAGTATACACATGTACATATACTATTATTTCATGTAGCTTAGTTATGCAAAGAGCCAATCCAGAGCAAATCATTAGACTCAAATGCATAATTTTGTCATTTTCTTCTGGAACCACAGATATAGTCCTTTGTATGCAAACACAGAGACCGTGCAGTGCTATACACTACAACAAAGGCAATTACACCTCCAGGAAAAATGAACAAAGCAACAGCTATTTTATGCTACATTCATCAGAATCATTAATAGTAGAGAAGAAGAATAGTTCAGTTGGAAGGGACCTTCAAAAATTAAGTCCAACTGCCTGAACACTTCAGGGCTAACCAAACATTACAGCATGTTATTGAGGGCATTGCCCAAATGCCTCCTGAACACTAGCAGGAAAGGGGCATCAACCACCCCACCAGGCAGCCTGTTCCAGTGTCTGACCATCACCACAGAAAAGAAATTTCTCCTAGTGTGCAGTCTGAACCTCCCTTGGCACAGTTTTGTGCCATTCCTATGTACTCTATCATTGGTAACCAGGGAGAAGAGACCAGCAGCTCCCTCTCAACTTCCCCTCCCCAGGAAGATGCAGAGAGCAATGAGTCACCTCTCAGCTTCCTTCTCTTCAGACCAAACCACCCCAGCATCCTGAGCCTGTCTTCATCAGACATACCTTCCAGAGCCTTTACCAGTTTTGTAGCCTTCCTCTGCATGTTTTCAAGTATCTTAATATCCTTTTTATATTGCAGAGCCCAGAACTGCACACAGTACTCAAGCTGAGGCCACAACAACATTAAACATAGTGGGAGAATCACCCCTCATGACCAGCTGTCTGTGCTGTGTTTAATGCACCCCAAAAAGCAGTTTGCCCTCTTGGCTGCCTGGGCACACTGCTGACTCGTGCTGTGCCTGCTGTCAAACAGCATCCCTAGATCTCTTTCTGCTGAGCTGCTCTCCAGCCAATCATTTCCCAGTTTGTACCAGCATTACTCTGTCCCAGGTGCAACACCTGGCATTTACTTTTGTTGATCTTCATACTGTTGATGATTGCTCAATGCTTGAATCTATCCAGTTATCTCTGCAAGGCCTCTTGTCCCTCCAGGGAGTCAACAGCAGATAGTTTACTATCATCAGCAGACTTGCTAAGGAGACATTCCACTCAAGCATCTAGATCATTGATAAAAAACGTTGAACAGAACATGCCCTAGAATTGAGCTCTGCAGGAACACCACTAGTGACTGGCCTTCAGCCAGGTTTTAGCCCCATTCACTACAACACTTTGAGTGCTACCATTCAGTCCGTTCACCCACCTGCATTGCATGTACCTGTTCATCTCAAAGTTGGACAATTTGTCCAGAAGGATATTGTAAGGACTATTATCAAAGGCTTTATTAAGGTGCAGAAAGATTATGTCTATTGCCTTCCCTTCATCTACTAAGTGGATGACCTTATCACACAAGGAGGTTGAATCACTAAGACAGGACTTTCCCTTCATGAACGCACATTGACTATGCCTGATAATAGCTTTGTTATTCAAATGCCTTTCAGCATCACCCATGATAATCTTCTCCACAACTTTTCCAAGGATTGAGGTTAAACTAACAGGTCTGCAGTTTCCTGGGTCTTTTCTCATGCCCTTTTTGTAGGTTGGAATGTCACTGGCCTGCTTCCAGACTTCCCTAGACTTCTGCTAAATTGTTAAGAGGGTCCATATAGCAGATAGCAGATAACATCTGCTAATTCTGTCAGTACTCTGGAATGAATCCTGTCAGGTTCCCTGGACTTATGAACATTCAGCTCATTAAACTGGTCCCTTACAATTTCAGTGGCCACAAATGTGAAGTCATTGCTCTCCCAGTCATGGTTCTCCAACTCAGAAGACCAGGCAGCCCAAGATCTATCATTAATATTAGAAACTGAGGCAAACTATTCCTTATCCCTATTTGTTTGGTGACCATCTTCATCAAGTATCAGTCCAATGATTTCCTAAGACCTCCTCTTGCCACTGACATACTTAAAAAGCCTTTTTTGTTGTCTGATACCACATTGGCCAATGTTAACTCAAGCTAAACTTCAGCTTTTCTTGTTTTCTCCCTACAAATGCTAACTACAGTTCTGTAATTGTATTGGGTTTACATGGCAAGGTTTTGGTAGTGAGGGGATGCAGTGGTGGCCTCTGTGAGCAGAGCCCAGCAGCTGCCCCATGTCAGAGCGGAGCAAGCTCCAGCTGGCTCCAAAAGGGACCTGCTGCTGGCCAGAGCTGAGCCTGTGAGAGAGACTGGTTAGGCCTCTGGGACAACAGACTGAAGAAAGGGAAAAAAAATACTTCGCAACAGCAACTGGGAGAGCAAGGAGTGAGAAACAGCCCTGCAGACTCCAAGGAGGGCAGGAGGTGCTCCAGGCACACAGCAGCAGTTCCCCCGCGGCCTGTGGAGAGGCCCCTGGTGGAGCAGGCTGTCCCCCTGCAGCCCATGGGTCCCACACGGAGCAGATCTCCATGCTGCAGCCCATGGAGGAGCCCCCGGTGGAGCAGGTGGATGTGGCCTGGAGGAGGCTGCGGCCCATGGAGAGCCCCCGCAGGAGCAGGCCCCGGGCCAGAGCTGCAGCCCGTGGAGAGGAGCCCACGCAGGAGCAGGGGGTCTGGGGGGAGCTGCCACCCGTGGGGGACCCGTGCTGGAGCAGTTTGCTCCTGGTGGATGGATGGACCCTGTGGTACGGAGCCGTGTGGGAGCAGGTCTTGAAGAGCTGCTGCCTGTGGGCAGCCCCCGCAGGCTCAGTTTGGGAAGGACGGCATCCCGTGGGAGGGACCCCACGGGGAGCTGGGGCAGGGAGGGACCGTGAG
>NC_048926.1:42889114-42901451 GCF_011077185.1 Oxyura jamaicensis
TTTTTTAGTTTGTTTTTATTTTTTTACTGTTCTAGTCTGTTAGTAATAGGCAATAACTTATTTTAATCTCCCTATGCTGAGCCTGTTATGCCCATGACAATAATCAGTGAGTGATATCCCTATCCTTTTCTCAACCTGTGAGCGCTTCTCATTGCATTTTCTAACCCTTTTCCTTTGAGGAGGTGGAGTAAGGGAGTGGTTGTGGTGGAGTTCAGCTTCCAGCAGGATAGAACCACCACAATAATCTTGCTGTGAAGCCTGATCTTGTTTACAGAGGTCATTTGGTGTTTTTGTTTGTCTGTTTGTTTTATTTTGTTTGTTTGTTTTCTTTGTTTTTGTTTTTTCTGGCCAAGCTCTACAAGGAGTTCTCTGTACAGCCAAGCCAGTCTTCTTCACTTCCAACACAATGGGATTGCCTGCTCCCATGCTTTTAAAAGGTGGTTCTTAAAAAATGACCAACTCTTATGGACCCCTAAGCTCTATAAAGCAGATTCCCAAAGGATGCTACTAACTAGCTCCGGAAGTAGCTTAAAGTTTGCTATCTTAAAATCCAGGATGTCAACCTTTTCTGATGATTTTTCTTATTACACCAAAAAAACTCAACTATTTCATGATCACTGTTGCCATGATATCTACCTACCGTCACATCTCGCCAAAGGCCTTCTCTGTTCTCAAACAACAGGTTCAGGAGGGCATCTTTCCTACTTTGCTCACTAAGTACTTGTGACAGGAAGTTATCTTCAACATTCTTTAGAAATGTCCTAGTCTTGCTTATCACAGCATTACAATATTCCCTGTCTATGTCTAGGAAGTTCCCCATAAGCAGTCTACTGATCCAGAAATTTCTCCTGATAGCCTATAGAATAACTCACCAGAGCAGGCAATCAATAGTAGACACGCACCATGAAATCAGCTTTGCTACCCATCCCCTTAATCCTCACCCAGCAGCTCTGTACTGCATGATGCCTATCTTCAAAGGCTGTACAATCTAACCTCTCCCATACACACAATGCAACACAAAGGTGGAGACCTTGCCTGCCCTGCCTATCCCTCCTAAAGGTTCCTGATAGGCTCCATCCCAGCACTCCAGTCATGGGATGCATTCCACTAAGTCTCAATAATACCAGTGATATCATAGCTCTGGGAAAGGACCAACGCTTCCAGTTCATACCAGTCAGTCCTCACACTGCATTATGTTGGTATACAAGCATTTCTAGTGTGACCCTAAATCAGCAGTACTCCCTGGAACAGCGTAGATGTTCTCCTCAGCCTTGACAGACAGCACTGTATCATTCATTGCCTTATCTTCAAAGAGTCTTAGTAACTCTCCTAAAAATATTTTTTTCTTGCTTTAGCTTTTAGTAAAAAATATTTTAAATACACTTCGGAATCTAGTGCCTAGCTTCTGTTTCTGTTGATTTTTAATATAAATACCTTCATAAAGTGATAGAGGTCTTAAAATACTTCTAAAAAATAGTTAATTTTTTTGCCCCGTTGCTCCCATTAGGTTTTTCCAGATGTGCCGACAGCTGGTTTAAATAAGAAACAAACTCTGTTCCTGAAAGTTTCTTTTTCCTCTGCTTTACATTCTGATGCACATAAAACCATATCCTCTCATCATTTGTTTTGGTGAACTAAATAGGTTATACCCTTCCTAATATTGTCTTTAAAAAGCTTTCCATTCTCTTGATCATTCAAATACTCCTCCTGCTTTATTTAAATTAATCATTCTTGAAAGCAGACAACCTAGATCAGAATAGCTGAGGCCTCATTAGGATGTAATTACATTAATACATTCCTGAAAATATAATCCTGAGGAACAGACTGTATTTGCTTTTATCATTGCTACATCATGCTGGTGGCATATTGCCAAAAACAGACCAGGCAATGCTCATTTTATTCATTGTCCTATACTTTTTTTCCTTTGGGGCACTGACATATATTGTCACACACATTGTTAAACTCTCCGAATAATAGAATATCCCAAGTTGGAAGGGATCCACAAGGATGACTGAGTCCGACTCATGCTCCGCTCCTCCTCATGAGGAAGCTGTAGGCCTCCATGAGGTCTCCCCTCAGTCCACTCTTTGCTAAGATGAACAAACCAAGTGACACTCTCTCAATAGTTTTGTCCACCTTCTATTATGGTGCAACAAACTGCACACAGCACTCAAGTTGAGGCCACACCAGTCTTCTGTTGATGGGAGAAAAAATGCAATATTAGTTTCACAGTTTTCCTGCATCCAACTGGGAGGTACTTGTATATCTGATACAGAGATAAAACTCAGGTAAGCAAACCACAGCAAGATCACAGATTCAAAAAGATCTAGGTGGCATAAAACCAGTATTTCTTTACTATAACACTTGTCTCATTCTTGTTCTTAGGACAGGGTTTGTTGTAAGTAAACATCTGTTCTGAGGGGAAGCATTATGTGTATACGTGTCTAGAAATGCAACAGAACGGCACAAAGAAGGGACAACAGAAGATACTGCATTTGAAAACAGCTTATTTTCATGAGTTGTAATAAACCTAAAAGAAAAGTGTATGCTGCTTTCAACTCATCATCCAGGGAATTTAAGTCTGTTTTAAGAAATGTCCCACATAATTCAATGCCATTCATGTCCTAATTCATAAGAGAATTTAAAATCAAGAACTAACACCTAATTAGAGAAGTTATAAATATGCTTTAAAACTTTGAAGTAATTATAAATCAGCATTTAAAAACACATATATAGAAAATGTAGGATTGAGAACTTTGATTAACAAAATTCAGCCGAAGAGAGGGCCAGTTGATATAAAACATACTATGATGCAAGACGGCCACCTTATTCTTAGGCACTGAATAGAAAGTGAAATGAGGACATAAGATTTTGGGGGGGTAAGAACGTTCATAGTTTTCTCAGATGGTATTCCACTAGTAGCCAGGAGCAAACTTAAGCTTCAGTATAAACTATAATCTTTAATTAACATTACACAGAATTAACTATATCGTAAGATGTAAATGGGCAATTGTACAGCCAATAAGGATAAGGTACTCTAGCATCTCCTTGATAAAAACAGGAACTGTATAATATATGATATAATAGGCACATCAGTCAGAGTAACTTTTGGTTTTCTCCAGTGCACGATTTTTTTGTAGTAGTCTGCCAAAAAAAAATGTTAAAGTGTTTACGAAAATAACCCCCCTTGACTGTTAAGTAAAATAAACTTTACCACATCCATTTTTGAATGATTGTCAGAGAAAGGCCTAACAGAAATAACTATTCATTAAGTCCTACCTAATTATAGTTTAATCCAGCACTCCACCTACATCTTCAGTCAATTCCAACCAGGTTAAAACCTCTATAATTTTACTGATCATGAATGATCAAGTACACTGGTCAAAACAATTGCTAATTATTCTACAATTTTTTAAAAAAATTAAAAGGAGAATGTAGTGGAAATTACCTGTTGCAGCTTTGCAAAGCAATTCCAGTTCTGTGAGTCTGAGAGTGCTGATGCCAGTGATTTTTGAGACAACTAATTTGGGTATAGCAAGAGATACCCAAAAAAATGTGTTTCAGTGACCATTTCCACAGAATAAATGCCAGTATATGCCCTCCATATTTAAAGTCCTAGTTAAATCTTAAACCTGAGACCAGCAGAATCACAGAGTGAAGAAGCACTTCTGAGTTTCACTGTTGGCTCCCTGTGTAGGCATTCCCTTCCCACTGTCCCACAGCAAAATTCATCTGAAACCAAAGAGGGAGTGGCTGTAGCAAAGTGCTTACAGAACACAGTCTGAAGGACCACCGTCCACTTGAAAGACTATTCACTGTCCACGTAACTACTGTGAGCAGAGGCCTGTAAAATTTGCGTTGCAAATCTAAGGATGCTCACAGGCAGAACTAACCTGAAGAACTCCCTGCAACCTAGAACGACTGTTTTTATCTATTAAGCTCAACAGGATTCCTGTCTACATCTCCCAAGAAACATACTCTTTTTTTTAAAAAAAAAAAAAAAAGAGAGAGAGAGAATCCCCAAATTCTAGTGCACTGCCATAGCCTAGAGCTACCCTGAGTCATGTCTATAAATCTTTTCTACCTTTAGTACCCGGGAGAATTACACAGATCAGAATACATCAATTTACCTGAAACTAAATACATGAACTGAGGGAAAAATTAATCTAATAATGCTACTTCAGCAATCTCTATGGATTATGGTCAGAGTATAATCCCTCAGATATACATAACTTTGCATTAGAACTATCCTGTTTGTTGAAAAAAAAAAAATAAAGTTAGCATTACTTAAAAGCAAATGTTGTCAGAGATCATATACATACCCTCTGCTTCTCAGGGTCAACATATCGAATGCCGAAATAGTCTTTTTCCAGCAAGCTGTAATAGTTGCAGATGTGATCTATGAGAAACTGACCTTTAGTTTCCCTCTGTAAAAAGAGAAAGAATTGATATATTATTCTGAATATTCTAAACTCGCTGTCTATAATAAACTTTAATAACATATAATCAAAGTGTCAAGGAAAACATCACATGGCATTTGGTGTTATTCACATGAGGACACGGGTCTGAAAATTCATCTCCTCTAAAAGATGCAACAGATTAGTGATCTATACTCCCTGCACATTAACAAACTGATTCCTTAAGAAAATGCCATTGCTACTTCTGCCTCGGGAAAACTCACGGTACTCTAATAGCAGCACATTTATAACATTTTAATATGTAGCCATATGTCCACTTGATGCTCTAACGGCATAACAGTTATTTACATACAGAATTTCAAAATTGTGTGTCGCTTTTTGAGTCCTCAAGGACTTTTGGGAGCAAGTATCTTACTGGATCCATACACAATGCCCACAGCAAGAAAGACCTGATCCTTAACTCCCAGCTAGCACTACAGTACAAGGAGGAAATACACAGATGAATGACTGGATGTTTACATCTTTGCGTTGTTAACTGAATAACATCAGCCATGAGGATACTTGCCATACACATTATGTTTAGTTAGTGACCTCATTTTTTGTTTCTGTTTTCTTCAATCTTAATAATATGTTGCATCTCTCCTTAATCTACTGCCCGGTACAGAGAACTGACATAAATCTTGACATTTCTTCTTATTCAAACGATGTGTGGGGTGTTTTTTTCATACCAAAAAAAAAATTATGCCTATGAGTACCAACACTGGGGCAAAGCTGTTCATAGTCCATTCTTAGCAGGAGGAGGTGCTTCCCTCTGTCACAGAGTCCCTCATTTCTGTCCCTCTTTCTACCAGAGTCTTTGTACTTAACTCTTTAATGTCTACAAAAGCAAAACTATATGGGAGACGTAATCACAATAGATTCAAAAATGTTTAATTGTTCCTCCAAATGATCCCTTGAAAACTGGATACTCTGCCTTATTCAACCTTTAGGGGCAACTTAAATTGTGAACAGCACGATTGGACAAAAATTAACAGGTAGATCATGCATTTCTCAAAGTCCCTTCCAAACTGGACATCATTATCATCTGCATTTTACACAGGAGCAGCTGAGGCAAGAACAGTGCTGTTACCTGTCCAAGGTCATAATCTAAAGAACATAATGACCTAAAACGATCTGTAAATGATTTAAATGGCCTTGTGACCACCACAAAAAATAAAAATAAATAAATAAATAAATAAAAAACACCAAGATGTGCTTCAAGACTGGAATGTTACACAGACAAGAAAATTACTGCACTATTTTGGTAACTATTTTGTTATTTTGCAATTAATAAGATACTCTCTGTAATGGATATAGTTGCTTGTCCCTCCACATCCATCAATGAATAAATAAACTAAATGGAAAGCACCCTCAGTTAAGCCACCATCAGAGTGCCACACAGCCTTTCCCATGCACCAGTGGCTGCTGCACTGTCCTTTTCCTTGCCCCATGGACCTTCTGTCCTCCTGAGATCACCTCCAGCCACAAGGAAACCACACATTTCTCAAGAGATGTCTTTTCCTTGGTGTGGGACCTCTGCTTTTCTCCCCACTGTATAAGCCACCCTCTTCCACCACTCCATTCTTCTGCTCCCTTCTACCTCCTATGTATTTACCCTTCACTGCACATCCTTTACTCTTCTACATGCTACACCTTGCCCAGAGGATATCACTGCCTTGTCTGCACCATGGTATTTCTGCACTTTGTTTTCCTATTTTTAAACAGCCAGTTGCAAGCTATGTTAACCCAGTTTGTCTATTTCTGTATATGCTCACTCAACCTCATGCTTGCACCCTGCGTGGCTGCCTTCCTCCTTTGCAACATAGCAGCAACCCATTTCCTTTTGTAATTGTTTCTCTCAAGCCTCCGGACATTTTAAAAATATTACTTCTTTGGCATTAAGAATGGTTAACAGGAACGTTGGCTTTTCATACTGTATGCAGTTACAGGTAAGGGCATGCTAGTGACAGCATAGAGAAAACTCCTTAAAAGGCAAAGCCTTTATCAAAGACTGGAAAGTACTTAAAGAAAATTGCTGCTCTCCCTCTGACTGAGAGAAATAAAAAATCTCCTTCAGGTCTGTATCTCAATTTTCTAGCTTAAAATTTTAGAAGTCTCTGCAAACTTGTATGACTGTGCTACAAGCAAGAGCATCAAAATATTAAGGCAAGAATTGCACAGTGACATTTCAATAGGCAGTAAGAAAAAAAAAAAAAAGTGAACACAGATATGAAACTTCAGTTCCACATGCTTTTAAGATAAACATACAATGAACTAAATAATACTGGAGAATAAAAGCTCTTAGGTGACTCAGGTACAGTTGAACACGAAAATAAATTTTATTGACAACAGCATATAAAATAACTGCAATTTTTAGAACACTGTAAATGAGGAAAATTGACTAATCAGATTTTCATCTGACAGGAGTAAAGGGCATTACTGGAGGAACAGTCAATAAATCTACTCAACTCTATTGGTTCACATTCCAATCCATTCACTTAACAAGTCCTTGGCTTCATCCACATAAATAATCATAAAAAAAACATTTAAGTTCTTGAGGAATCTGATAAAAGGCTAGGACACATACTGTGTTTTTCAGTCCAATAACAAAGCTCCCTTTCTTAAATTTTCTTGCTTGAAAGGTAGATGATAGAAATCAACCAAACAAAAAAGAGCAAACAAAAGCCTCCAAGCTAAATTCATGCTCTGGGAATCCTTAAACCTTCCACAGATAAATAAAAAGGACTAGTTAATATGTCCACCCTGTGTTAATATACACTTCAGTTAATAGCACTATTCAGTCGGGCTTCCAGATCCACCCTTCATTAGCAGATACAAGAAAAGATTCTAAATTGACAAAAGTGGTTAAATAGATACATATATGTACATAATGTGCTCTCATTAGAAATACTGTTTTAGCTACTCCACTATCATGTTTTCAACATATCTGGTATTTAAAAAAAATCTGATCATGTTTCACACACAAAAAACAAATATGTAATGTGGCACAGAGCACCTCAAGTCTAAATTCAAAACTGTGTGTCAAGAGGGGTGGGCAATGGTTGTTCATTTTATTTACTGCAAACAGCATCCATAAACATTTTCTAGATTTCTCTAACAATGCTCTAAATTCTCCCGAGCTTTAGCATCTGATAATCTTTGCTGTCTCCTGTGCTCTTTGATATACTTATTACATAGTATAGTACAAAAGAATACATTAAATCCAACGCTTATCCTAATTTGTGAAAGAATATGGGTAAATTAAATTAGGAACTGCCAGTCATCCACAACAGAGCACAAGAATGGATTTGGGTCACAGAATAATGAATATAAAATATTGCCTGAAACTTCACACAGTTGCTATATAGCTTTCCAATTACATGATCCTCCCCCCTCCCTTTTTTTTTAAAGTGCTATACCAATAAAGCAGTTTGCTTCCAAAAATATTTTTATGCTACATCTCAGAACTTTGTCAGAACAAGACAAAAGTGACATCATAAAAAGCCATTATTTGAAATACCACTGAAAAATGTCAGCAACAGACCATAGGAATCTGAGAACAAAAATCAAGTCAGATTTCTAAAAGCTTCAAGGCTGATAATTATACCATATCTCACCCAGAAAATATCAAATATTCTCAAGTAGAGAAAAACAACCCAGGCAGTAGCAACCACCACCAATACGTAGAAGAAAGAGAGCCAAAATATTATGGATTGCAATCAGTGCATTGTTTTCCACGACAGAATAAGAAGTTAATTAAGCCACTTTTCTCTAGGTCTGTTAACTGAAATACAGTATCTAGTCATCTCAACGGAGATATACTTTCTTTCCAATTTCTCTGACCCATACTCTACGAAAAGTGTTTTTTTTAAAACCTTAAGGTCCTATAATGTGTCCTTTCCACACATGCACGGAAAAATAGGGTTTAGGAGATTCCTATAAATAATTTGAAGAATAACTATCTTTTTTTGTTTAGATAAGTAGGCACAAACAAGACAGATATGTTCTTCCTAAGGCTGCATTTGAGTATTTGACCTTAATACCACTAAAATGCCACAACAAACCCCTATACACACACAAGTGATATAATACAATATAAATGACAGAATCCCTAAACGGGGATTGCAGATACTTGCAGATAACTGCTAAAATCTGTTTTTTAAGCTGGATCAAAAGTTTTATTTTCTATGGGAACAAGTACGTAGTAAATTAAACTAGCAGCTCTGGCAGAAATTTAAACAAGGGACATTCTCCACTCCAACAAAACATGGTCAAATACAGTCCTCCATCAATGAATGGACTCACAAGACAATTATGCCTGCCTTTTACTCCTCAGCTCTAGGAACTGAGGAAGACATTGCAGAGATGTTTCATCTTCACTGCCAGATACTATTATTACTATTTCCATTTCTGCAACTCTGCAAATACGTGACAGAGTAACCCAGTTCCTTGGTAACTCCTTTATTATGCAGAAAATAGTCCAAAGGTCTCAGTGGCTTTTGGGCACTTCTAATCTAATAAAGATTAATATTCCAAACTTGGGCTTGCTTTTGAGTTTTGTTGTTGTTGTTTTGTTTTGTTGTTTGTGCTTGTTTTAATTCCTTGTTTCTTTGTGCACATTAAAATATCAGGGAAGGGTGTATCTTGTTCTGCCAATTCAAACCTTCTCTGATGTGTAAAATGAGACCACAAAACATTTGTTTCACGATTCTGAAAGTAAGAGGAAAACCATTTACAGAAGTTTGAAATCTTACATTCGGTGGAGTGACTTCTCTGTTTGTATTTGTTTCACTGCAAAGTTCTGGGTCTATTTATCCGCATGTTGTCACAAGGAAGCATCATGAGCAGATTAAACAACACTTCTACTCTGTTACCAAACCAGTGAAGCCCTGCCAGCTGCGCTTATATCAGTTGGGAAGCCACTGACATCACTAAGCAGCAGCACATAGCTCTAAGCATAACATTTATTTGTGCAGGGGGTTCAATCCCCATCCTACATGTGTCTTGTGTGAATAGCAACTAACTCTGTAAAGCTGATCATATATCAAAGTGTTTGCAAGACTAATGTAAATCTACCCTAAGAATAAAATAAAGCCACAATTAAACCACTGTTTCTATTTAGATATTGGAAAATTCAGGCTCTCAGGCAAGACAGGAATAATGTCTGATTTTCTGATGTTCGTTTTCTTTAGCGTGTGACGTATTTCAAAGTTCTCTAAGTTCTGACCTAAAAATCCTAAATACTTAAATTCAAGAACAATAACATCACTTCTGAATGAAACCTAACCAGATCAGAAAAACAGACTAAAAAAAAAAAAGAAGGTTCCTGGAAAACCATAACTCAAAAAGCAACTAGTTGAAACCACTGAAAACTGAACTAGTATAACATCACACTTGACAAAAAGAAGCAGAGATTTACACAGCTAAGCCACTTCCGCACCTGCCACCTCTCTCATTTCTGACTCATGTTTGGACACAGCAAAATACTGCTCTGCTTTTTGCAAGAGAAACACTTCAACTCCCAACAGGCACACACCTGCCGTCTCACTTATTTGCGACTTGGTACTGGGGCCTGCTATCCTACACAGAAACGAAATGCAGCTGTAAAATGACACCTGGGTGCCTGGTTTAAAATCAGCCCCTGGGAGCTGAACTGGGAGTGACAAGAGCATGAAGAAGGCAGGTACCTTGGTGTGCCTGAAATCTGCAAAGCATGTGAACTGAATTTTTAAGTCCTGCCCAAAGTGCAGCATCAAGAGAAGAATCCCAACCCTGCAACAGCTGAAGGTAGCAAGCTGGAACAGGCTCAGCTCCAAGCTGACCAACCCTAACGCTGACAACCCCCAGTACCTGAGTAAAATTCTCACAGCTCTTTTAATTTATGGAGGCTCTGGGGCTACACATAACTGCAGCTACTCACGAGATGGAAGGAGCACTGGTAACTTTTGCCATTACTGCCTCAACTTTTGAGACAGTGATAGGAACACACCACTGCAGACGTTTAGCAAGAACTGGAAATCTCATAATTCCTTTGAAATATAAAGATTAAAACCACTCCCGATTCATTCCTGAAGTAAAACGTTATAACCCTTCAAAAGGATTTCCTGCCTTCTCATAATTGGTATCCTCCAATATTTTAAAGTACTTGCAAATACAGTGGAAATCTATTATACACGTTTAACTGGAAAGTTTTGTCAACTGTAATAAAAGCCGGTTGTATTTATTTTTTAATTAAAGTAGGGGAGGAGAAAGGAACTTTTCTTATCAAAACCTGACTTGGAACTGGCAGATTTCATTTTAGAAGCAAAGGATACATAATAGAATTTTCTTCTCCTTACAATGAGGAAATAATTGTATTTCTACAAACCTGAAAAAGAAGGGGGGGGGAGGGGAATGCTAGTGCTAATAAAAAGATAAAAAAAGAACACTGCAATAAAGCAGTTGGCATTTATTTAATTACAAGAGTGCTCTTCCATACTCTACCCTGTATGCGTTACCTCTTACAAATGATACATTTCATTCTGTATATTCAATTACCCAACCATAATTTGTACAACATTTCCTAACACTAAAATGTAGGTGAGGATGAGTTTTTTTTTAAGTCTGTGTCTGTAAATACATTTTCTTATGCATAAGTTTACACATTTAACTACAAAACTTTATGGAATTAGCTTTTGTAAAAAAGGTTTTGCTTCCGTACGTCCCAGGTGTTTCCAATGAACTGCATCACTCATCTAATTCAGGAGAAATAATCAAAAAACATGCCCGCAACATCAAAGCTTTCTTTATTTTTCTTAACTGAAAGGAAAAAGTGGCACTCTATTACATTGTTGGAAATCCAGCCCTAATACAAATGTCAGCCACATGAAGCTGCATGACAGGACATGCTCAGGACATGTGAGGATCTGAGGAATGTATTGGAAATCCTCCTCTAAGGAGGAATGTGACAGCTAAACATTACCATGTTTAGTGCACAAAACAGAAATGTACCATCTAGTATCAAGACATACTACAGGAAGACTGTACTTGCATCTTCATGAAGTGAGTAGGTAAGTGCATCTCATTCCTACAAAGCCCCCCACTACAACCCATAACCTTAGTTGCCATGCTTTCACAGCATGGCTTAGCAGAGGCCTTCGCAGGAGCACATGCTGTAGAAATGCACACTGATTCAAAAGCACCAACTCACTCAAAACTACTGGAAGTAGAGCTAGGGAGTTGAATTTTCATCTAGTTTTACCCCACTTCGAAGCAGGAAAGGCTTTTGGGGAGAAAAGGGAGGGATGTGAATAAACAAGCCAAAGCATCGGAGTTATATTTCATAGAGAATTCAGCAGTCACCAGCGATAACCTTTGCCCACAAGAACACCTCAAGTCACAGACAAACACTGTAAAAGAGCACCCATCCCATATGAGAAGCTGAGCATTATTTATAAAGTGCATGAGCACAGAGGAGGAAGCACGTAGCCTAAGGCTCTGACTTTAGCTGCTCTCTTCTACCTCTGGTTCCATGATATATGCTGTTCACCCAAGAAATAAGTCTCAAACAAGCCTACAAACTAGAATATTTTTTTTTCCAAAGAAACTTTTTGTTTGTTTGTTTGTTTTTTGCTGTTAAGAAAAAAAAAAGTGAAAAAAGTTAAACTGCAAAAGCATTTGAACTGCATGCTTTGCCTTGTCCAGATTTCTGTAGTGAAGTTGTACTTCTCCCATGTGAAAACAGAAGATACGAACTTAAGAGAAATCACAGTGAGTTTACTCCAAAGTGCAATATTTCAAGAGAGAAATTTCGGGAGCTATTTGGAGGGAGGGTGGGGGGGAAGGGGGGAGGAGGAAGCACATACACAAAACAACAAAATCCCACAACTACACTACAGCTT
>NC_048926.1:42901551-42910369 GCF_011077185.1 Oxyura jamaicensis
CTCCCCCCAAAAAAAAAGAACTGCGAAGTGGATTTATGTTAGCAGAAATGCCAGAAATTAACAGAGGTAACATGACAATTTTTCACTCATAAGGGGTACTTCTCCAATTTTCAAACTAATTTACTAAGCTGAAATGAGTTTTGAAGACCATTTTTACAAAGATAGCAGTCTTTAAAGTCAAATTTCTGAGCTCTTAATTAATTATCAGTTTAGCCCCAAGTGCTATAAATTAATTAATAGAACTAAATTAAATCTGTCTATCTATCTTCCCAGTCTTTCATTTAGGCAACAAATAGACAAACATAACTCACGGATAACGGAGAAAGCAAAGAAAAAAGGAGAAAAGTGTCTGCAGAGAAGGAAAAAGTGGAGAGCAATGACAAGGCTATATGTGTGAGCGCAGCTGTGGAAGCTCTATTAATCTTAAATGAAACTGCATAGCTAAATGCACGCAGCACTGAAAATTTACCCACAGGTATCTCCTGTAGCCAGGTCACAAACAAATTTGTCAAAGACAGCTCCTCTTGCATGCTATCTCAGTTGGGAAATGAAGGACATTATTTGAGGTTATGTATTTTTTATCCAAACAACAGTGTATTTTTGCCCTCTGTTGAATTAGAGGTTATTGTAGGATGATACTGGTCAAATAATAAAGGATGAAGGAGAAAAAGAAACAATAGCACCATAGAAAAATTCCACTATGCCAGTCCATGCAAGGGAAACTATCGTAAGTACAAAATCATATGTAAAATGGAAATTGTATTCTACTATGCAGTAAAATCTGGATGGCGTGAGTGAAAGCTGATAACAACACAATCAGCTCTCGACCTTACTGCTATTCTGCAAGTAAATTACTCTGACCCACGACTATATTATAAATGATAAAAAGAAATATTTATAGTTCACGTACTGCAGTTCTCTAAAGTTGCCACCAGTCAGGCAGGCAAGCACTAAAGAAACCACAAATGCAGTACTCATTTAGAGCACTCATCATTGTTTTCTGTCCCTCTGCACATGGGCAATACTTGGCCATTTAGGTTTTATGTCCCTGAAGTGATGGCCTCACAGAAGGCTTGCAGCATTAACTGCTCACTTCTGGTAACAGCTTCCATTAGTGCAGGATTCGTGATGCCAACTGAGGCACTATTGATTTCTTAAAAGGAACTGAGTGCTTCTGTCAACAAAACTTCCGATCATTTTACACAATTCCCAGTATTGCTTGACAAAGCTAACGCTGCTTTCTTTCTTGTATCCTGAAAATCAAAACTAACTTGGTAGATGCAGCTAGAAGGCACCGTCACACCCCATCCAGCAAACCAAATGACAGATCCCAAGAAGGAGGTCTCAGCCCCTACCTACAAAGCAACCTAAAAGCCAAATCAGGTTTTAGACAAAAGATTCCTGATGTCACCAGGTATGGGTTGATTGTCAGAAACACTTCTCTGGACCTCAGGCAGTTCTGAATCTTTTCACTGGGTGAAAATATTCAAACTGGTGAGGGACAAGAGCACCCTGCTGCTTTTCAGAGCTCACTTGAACACTCTGAACTCAAGCCATGGTGAGGGTCATGCAGGAGCAGCCACACCGCTGTTTCCACACTAAACAGAAAAGCAGGACTGCAACACAGAAGGGCAAGCTGGATAAACAGACAAACAGAGCTATACAGCTGCTGTTGCCACAGGGCAGCTGAAGCCCTGGTAATGGCACCTCCATGCATCTCTCCAGAGCTGGGTTTACCCCCCGCGTCCCTCTCCTCTCCTCGGGGAATCACAACACTGCTTGTGTATGCACAGGGTGGAAAGGAAGGAGAAAGAAATGGAAGATCATGGAAGATAATCCCTGGAGGCAGAGACAGGAAAAGTGCTGGATTAATGCCCATTTGAAAGGCTATCAGAGTGATGTGTGAGGCTAAGAGCTTACACAAAAAGCAGAATATATGACTAGATATTATGGGAGTCCAACCCACCATTATTTGGATTACTCCAGAATCACAAGCTCAGCTGTGTAGGCAGTGGTCTGGGAATATCAGCTGAGAAGCACGCTGAATCTCTGCAAGTGCTGCAAATCAGAGATAACGTCTCCTGACAGACAAGACCCTCAGCCGTAGTGATGAACTCAACAGCTCCCAGTGAACCAGCTGAAAGTACAGTTCATACACTAATCTAATGTGATAAAGGCCTAGGTGAAAACTTTTGGGTAGCTGAGGAAGCCTCACCATGCCATGCGCTTGAACTGTCTGATAGCCATACCATATAATCGTATCATAATGCTTCAGAGGATACCCATTACAGTACCTTCAGAAGATATCCAAAAAGATTATTATAGATTGAAAGAGGGTGAGGACACACAAAAATCCCTCCCACCTCTTACTAATTTAGTATTCATCAACACACTTTGCCTTTCAAATACTCATCTGGCTCACCTGACTATGGCAAATAACTCCTTTTATGAGAAAACTATTTGGTCTTTATCAGTATTACACTATACTCTCTCATTTTTCCCATGTGTTTTGACTGCAGAAATTTCATAACTCAGCACACTGAGTCATTTCCCACTTGCTAAAGTGTTTCGTCCAGTTATACTCTTTAGGCATGGAGTGAACTGAAAGAAATTTTTAACCACCAAAATATATATATATATATATATATGTATCTCCAAACTGATTAACTTTTATAGACACACATATATGAATTTATTTTCCTATCAGAAATAATAATACAAAATAAACTTTTTCATGAATACTTCCCCCTCCTGTCCCCTGCATCCTTGTAAATGCTAGATGTTAAAGTCCTGTTGAGAGGGAAAACAAACATGAAATTTGCAAGATCAGGCATCCAGTTTTCAGAAAAGCAAATTTATGTGAGGTTAAAAACTATGGAGAATGAAGTATTCCAGAAGTGTTCCTTGGACAAAGTGCCTATACCAATGCACCCCAACATGTTTAATAAAAGTCAGCTACTGGCATCAGAGGAGGAACTCATTCTCTGCCATATAAGCTTCTGTCTCTGTGCCAAAAAAAAATGTTCTTAGCTCACAATTTTTTGTAGTAGGGGGAGCTGGATTGATTTTTCTTTTTCTTTCTCTTTTTATGGAGGTCATTCAGACCTTGATAGCCACACAAACTGCCTCATTAGCACTACCTAAAATAATACCTCTATTTGATAGCACAGTCAGAACAAATCCCCCTTCCCTTTCTAATCATCACCCCATGATATTACAGTTATGGTAAATATTTTGTGATTCTTTGAAGAACAATTAGATATAAACCAGATTTAAAACAGAACTTACTTCTTAATTTATTTTAAATATCACTACAAAAGACACAAGACAAACATTTTAAATAATAGGTGGCAGGAATCCAAGCAAAGGATTCTACAGGCTTGTTCTGTCAACTGCAGCTGCAGAAAGAAGATAATAAAGCAATACATTTTACAGGTCCCATAGCAAATGAATTGTTCCTCTTACTAGATTTCACTCTTCTCCTTTACTCAGTCAGATTCATCTTCATTTTTTGTCCTTTGCCTAGACACCCTGTTTCCACTAACTCAGCAGAGTAATGGAAAGATGAAACACAAACTGACCTTTCTTTTTGCTGTTTCAGTAATTGCTCCATTTTCTACATCTTTGATACCTACTACATATACACTATTAAAATGCATATTTTTTGACTGAATCAGGAACTCTTGACACTATATTGGTTCTCAGCAGTAGTTACTCTTGATTTATATCTGAAATAAATCCTATGATACTGCAAACATTTCTTACACCTAGAGAAAGGAAAGCAAAGCCCTGAATTACATACCAAATGACATCTCATAGCATAGCTATGCTTTTCCCAGTACAAGCCATGATCTCACAAAAACACTGAGGATGGCAATTCACAATACATTTTGCTGTCTTACAACATTTTGGCTCTACACCAAACCTCAGAATATATGTCTAAACAAAACTAACACAGAGTTGTTTGACATGCTCCACAGTGGGTGACATTTAACAAAAGCGTTTTAAAGATATTCACTTATGGCATATATGCAAAGGATCTTTATAAACACTAAACAGTTTCCCTTAATTGTCCCTCTTCCGTATTACAACTGAACACACATAGAAGATAACTCATTAAAATAAGAAAAGACCAGAGGAAGTTACTGAACAGGAACACCTATATTCATTTAATTGTTGGATAAGAAAGACACATAGTGAAAACTATGTTCTGTAGACAATGAAGCAGTGCATAGTTCTCCCAAACAAGTCTCTTCAAGTAAGTCAAAGCTCCTAAATGGGAACTTGTTTAAAGGTACTTAAACACCAAAGCAGACTTTTGGGAAAAACAAAATTTTAAAAAGTGGCATCAGGGAGAAGGCCAGTCAAAAATTCTAACAAAGAACAGTAACATCCGTAAATGTATTGTACAGCTGTTCCTAGGACACCTGATGCACTAGAAAGGCCTCTCTTTACATTCCAAACACATTCAGAGTTAAAGCAGAGCCACAGCAGAAGTCAGGAAGAAAACTGAGTAACTTGGTGAAGGAGTGAACAGCTTTGAATATCATCCACAGGTACAATGTTACGAAAGCTTATTTTTTCCCTTAAAAGTTTTAAAAGATCAGCACTGAACATCCTGTAATTTGGGAGGAAATTAAGGCTACATTATCCCTTCTCTTCACCCAGATCATCTATGGCTTATGAAAAAAAAAAAAAAAAAAAAAAAAAAAAAAAGCCAGCACAGTGCTGATACGTGGATTATAACAAGCAGAGCTCTGACAGCTTCATACCTGCTGTGCCAAAACTGACTGCAAAACCTCAGCATGCAATTATTTTATAATGATTTTCTCTTTCGAGATTGAAGATACATAAATGAGCAGATGACACCAAAAAGTAGTTTTGTCTTACAGCACAAGGCATCATTTTGGCTTTCTCTTTCTGCCTGACACAGCAAAGAAAAAAAGACTTTCAGGAAATAAAACAAGAAACAGCCCAGTACAGGAAAGGGCAAGATAGCAAGCGAGTCTTTCAGTAACCTTGCATGCTTCCTCTGGGAGGCAGCAACACTTGGTCATGGGCCCTACATACACACATGAGCAGAAGGTGGACAGAGAGGCAGGGGAATACCCCAGCACCATAGGCATTTCTGTCAATTACCCAAACCCATCCATGGTCACATGTTCAGCCCAAGAGAAAGGACTGGATTCCCAGATCAGCTGGGAAAGCACTACAGTTAAGCACAACAGTATTCCAGACACTGGACTCCCAGACAACACCAAATATTCTGGACAAGGCAGAGGGTCCCCTTTCACCAGGAGATCAAGCCTGAGCAGAGCGCTGATGACCCTTCTCACAGAGCATCCCAGACTGAAAGGGAGCCACAAGGATCATCAAGTCGAACTCCTGGCTCCACGTAGGAGTTCCTAAAAATTAAACCATATGTCTGTCAGCATTGCCCAGATGCTTCTCTCAGGCTGCCCTGTCTCCAGCACCCGGTCTTCTCCAACCTTTCCAGTCCTGCCCATTGTCCTCTTTGGCACACAGCAGACAGTGTCCAGCCCCTGCCCACATGGGTGAGAAGAGCACATCAGGACTCCCAGTAGCCAGGGTGCTCTGCAGCTTTGTCTTCGCTCAACTTTCTCTCAATAGGAAGTGGAAAACCAAAACTGAGTGAACTTCATCTACCAAGCTCCAAGCATCTTCAATGAGCTACAGGCATGGCATGAAAGCAGGCATAAGAGGTTAGCAGTACACAGCCATCAGAAATAAACGAAGGGAAGGGCACAGCTTCACCATGTGGCTGAGAGATGTTCCAGTAATTATCTGCCGATATTTATTTCTACATATGACTGACTAACTGTTTATACAGTGACCCCACTGAGTCACTGCCACACAGATTCATATGTCTTGGACTACAACAGATGATAGTCTTGAAATATTAATTTTAAGATCCTAGAATAGCAATACCTCACAGATCAAAAATGCTAAACGTCATCAGGTGCTCAGGTAATAAAATGCACTTCCTTGCCTGGCTTATAATGCACCTTTGACACCTCTCACACAGATATACACCATACTTTTCATGCATCTGCGTCTACACATGCATGCACAGACACACCTTTTTATATAAATATATAAGAAAGATGTCAGTGAAAAAGATAAAAGGATTTTAAAATTAGAGAAGGCAATTAGATTGTTGGGCTGTCTGTAAAATTTGGTAAACACAATTTTATCAATTTTATGTCCTATACTAGCCAGCTTTATCTTTTGTCAGGCTCAGTAATTACATTTTTCTACAGCATGTCTTCAACTGAGGCAATCAGTTGAAATTTACAGCTTGAAAAATATAATTACTGAGACTGACAAAAGCGAGAGAGAGAGAGAGATGGAAATTCTGTTGCTGGTTTATTCTACTGTATTATAAATTAAATAATAATAATAATAACTTGGAAAAAATGTGCTTCAATTAAACTGCACGGCATCAAGGAGTACCATAATTGCCTACAAATGTTTTTATTAAAATAAAAACACTAAAATAAAAGAGCTACCTAGAACAATCTCCTTTCATCAAATGTTTTTTAATGACAGACAGGATCTACTTGACAGCACTCAAAAACAGTTATTTTAAAAAATATATGCTGTCATATTTAATAATGTCCTTTTTCTCATGAACCTGAACCCTTTCCAAAGTTTTAAGCACAACTTTTGCTAAGAGGTTTTGAATAGAGTGTCATCCTTACCTTACTGGCTCTTTAAAATGAGCAGCCAACTTGAAACACCACAATGGGTGAAACTTTTTCCAGACCAACCAAGCAACATCTACCCTGTTTTTCAGCATCATCATTTAAAATGATGCAAAACTTCACCATCCCAACAGTTTCTAATATTTTAAACAGCTATAAAGTTTAGGTATCCTTTCTCAAAAAATTATGAACAGAACAATAAAGCATCCAAGGAGAATCCCACAAGATAATTAGTTTGGCTGCCTAATTTATGCTGAAAGCAGTTAATTTGTTGTATACTTAATTTTATGTGAGGGCTACAGGATTGAAGTTTCTTATAAAGGCAGGGCAAAGCTGTTATTTGACAGAGAACAGCTCTTCTGAATCCAGCTAGTTTTCAGCTCCTTGCTCAGTGCAGTTTTTCTCTGTGTACATTTTGAGGAATTTCCCATACCCCAAAAGCTCCTCTGCACTGGCTTCTGTCGACTGCACATATGCCATGGACCTCAAGCAGCAACACTTGCCATTGCACTCAAGTTTCCATTTCCAAAAAGTTAATGACAGATTAGTGAAACAGAAGGTATGCAGGCAGCCTGGGAGGAAATTATGGTGTGTGACCCCACACCAAAATCACAGGGGAGCAGATGTCAGCCCTGGCTGTGCAATGTCTGTGGTCCCCTTCTCACTGTGCCACATAACCTTTCTAGTGCTACCCCACATCAAGGGTGAAAACGTGTGTCTCCCCTCTCTACTAGCAGAAATAAGGGAAATCCTAAAAGCCAGGCATGGAAGACGAGCTGAACTTCGTATTCATCAAGTTCTGCCCCTCAAAAAAAAAAAAAAAAAAAAAAAAACTCTGCTAAGGGAACAAACTTAGAAACAGATTCTGACTACAACATGTAGAAATTCCAACCACTGTGCTCCATGTGGCCATTTTAGACTTCTGCTGTTTTAAATTAGAACATTTCCCAGTTTTCTTCACCCACCCTCACCTGCTGCTCCGACCCTATGGTCTCTGTTGGAAAGGTTCAAAATTAACAGAAGGCTACAACACAGAGCTTCTGCTGCTTATGAAATTATCAGATAACTACATAGTGCACATCAAAAAGACACATTATCTTAACAACTCACATACCATTTTCAGTTTCTTTCTCTGATCACCAATAGAAAAATCCCAGATATTCCAAAACAAGGGTTACAACAGGAGCAAACCTCAATCTCTCAACTGCACGAGGTAGCAACCATCCTACCTTTCTCCACAGCAACATCTGTCTCCTGTTGCACATCACCTAGTGCAAAGGTTGATGCTAGTAGACTGATGTTGACAGCTCCCATTATTGCATTAAAATTGTTGTGATACTTGATCCACTCCTGAAAGCTTCAGCTGCCATACAATTACACAAGAATCTCTGGTTAGACTGTAAAAAAGTAACAAGCAAAACATGAGCCCCAAGCTAAGGAAAACCCACCCTCCTCAACACACCAGAAAGTAAATACGGAAGCAAACTGCACTGTGTAAATACAATTTGTTTTTATATGTAAGCCAGACTTGCAATTCTGGGGTTGATTTCTGTTTACTTGCTATTGGAAGTACTGGAAAATAATAGCAAATATGTTGCATGATTTGCAGTAAATGTAGTAGTTCAACCAAAACAGTATCAGTGAACAATCAGCCTTCAACAGAATCCTGTCAGGACTGCATAAATTAGACTCCATTCAGGGTGGGTTTTTATCTGCACACAGAGATATTAATCCATATCAAGAATAAAGATTCTTCTTTTCTTATGCAATACTTTCATGTCTAGACTGTGAAAAAGCAAACATTTAAAGGGTGTTTGCATCAGAGTTTTAAATTAAAAAAAAAAAAAAAATACATTTCAGCATTATATCTGAATTGGGAATGAGAGTGCCAAATTTTATTGAGATGGCTTAATGAGTTCAAACAATAAAATACAAACTCCTGAAAAACCAATTTGCTAAGAATATCAACATTGTTCTACAACTGCAGAACCAAGACAATACAGAAAAATATCTCCTGTCTAAATGCTACACCAAGTGCATAAATTGTCTCTACTCTTATAGTCTACGATAAACATCAGGTAGTTTTTCCTTTT
>NC_048926.1:42910469-42956148 GCF_011077185.1 Oxyura jamaicensis
AAAAAAAAAAAAAAAAAAAGCTGTATTCCACTGCCTTATGTTTCAGTATAGCAAGGAGCAACAAACTTCCATGTCCTTCAAACTTCCATGTCCTTCTCTGTTATGTTCTACTAGCATTGAACACCCTAAAATACAGCAACGAAAATACTGGATGCTTAGTGACATTATGACGTTTGATAAATCCATTTCTTCTTCTGGTGTGCTAACACAAACATTTCTGTTAAGAAGACAGTCTTGCTCCGAATTATCCTGAACAATGAATCAGTCCCTGTGCAAAGAACCTAGAAATAAATTCTTATTAACTTTTCACTGTAATATGGGAATGATTGTCTCCTGGCCATGTAAAGAACAATATATAAACCTAACTCTTCCAGCCAGGAGATATATTAGGGATGTGCGAGGAAGTTTATCTACTGACAAGAACATTGCAAGGTTGCCTAGTACACTGACGGAAAACATCTAAGTTGCATATTTGTATTATTCTGATTAAAAAAAAAAAAAAAAAAATGTCAGGAGCAGCAGCAGTGAATGTTAGAGCATATCTCCTCTCAGAAATGTAATTATGGAAGTACACCAGCTCCTTGCTGCATGGATCCTAAGCTAAGAAAAAGTCTAAGATCTCTCCACACCATCCCAAAGCACCAAAAAGGAAATAAAAAGGCAAACTGCAAACTTCCCTACATATATACTAGCTTCTCAGAGAAGATCAAAGCAAATTCAAGGTCTCATTCTGACCATTAGTCATGGTCCAACATATCCTGAAGATCACACAAAGGAAATATGGACAACACTTTAATCCCCCAGCCAGTCATTTGGGTATCAGCCCAATGCAGGGAGACGACTCTACTGCCAGGATGCTGTTGTACAGGGTGCATCAAAGCAGAGCCGTCTGATATCAGAGAAGGGAAAGATTACAAGGGCATCTAAGGACGCATACATCAGTGGACGTAACTTGGTCTTGACAGACATTGCTGAGGCTGGCTCTACACCAGCTTTACCATCCAAGATAGGGGAAAGCAAGGATAACCTTCACACATTCAATATTAACTTACTTTAGGATGTCCCACACCTAAAGCACTTAACAGTGAGAGTGGTACCATAACCAACTTATAATAAACATAGAATAAACTTCAGTGGCTCTAGGCCAGCAACCCAGACTTTCAGGCTACCATGACAAATTCTTCCTTGCTTTCAAGAATGCCTGCATAAGAAGAATTTTTAGAAGGTTTGTTAAGCTATTCTAATTGAGTAAATAATTCAGTTCTTTTTGTTTTTGAGTTGCATTTTTTAAATTAGTTCAAAGGCTGTTTTTAGGGGATCCGTCCTGGAAAAGACAGTGTTTTTAAGTTATTTATTATGCATCACAGACCCAGCTCAGCAAATCTGACTAGTTTTATTTTTAAAAGTTCAGAGCCTAAATCTGCAAAGGGTCAAAGACCCCCCTAACTTCACATTTTATGGAGGCTGAACAAGTTCACATCTAAGATGGAGAAAAAAAAAAAAAAAGAAAGAAAGAAAAAGAAGCAAAAACTATGCAGCATTTTGCAGTTTCAGGTCAGTGTCACAGCCTACAATGCAAGTTGTTATATGCACATCACAAAAGGACCTCTTCCTGCTAATTTATGGAGCTGAAGCTTGCACTCAACTCCTAAAGTGGAATAAAGATTTCAGTGCTTAGGCTGCTTTTTCTTTATCTCAATAAAATTCAAGGTATATATCACACGAGCAAGAGTCACCCTTTCTTGTGTTTGCCTTTGCATTGACATGCCTACCTACATTCTTTACTTCAAATTAAATCTTTTCTGTTTTCAGTGCGCTAACATAGCAAAATGCAGCATTGCACATCATGCAGATTTCTGATGGTCTGAAATACATGCATGTACCATGGTAATATCACATGGATATACAGAATCACTGAATCATGGAATATCCTGAGTTGGAAGAGAACCACAAGAAACATCAAGTCCAACTCCTGTCTCCACACAGAACCACCCAAAAATCAATCCATATGTCTGACAGCATTATTCAAATGCTTCTTCAACAAGCCATCAGGCTTCATGCCGTGACCACTTCCCTGGGGAGCCTGTTCCAATGCATATCATGTTCTCAGGAAAAAACATAAGGAGAACCAGCCACAGGTTTGCAGTGGAAAACATGCAGTCCCAGTGTGTGCATTCTTCTTCCAAATTACCCTGTCTACTTGCATGTCCTCAGTGCAGAGCAGGGAAAACCAGAAACACTGGCAACATTCATAAGACTCAGGAATAGCCCAGAGGAATCGACTTGAAAGAGTGCAAATACGCACAGCTTTTTACTAGTGGCTACAGGGACTGTTGCACTGCAAGACTCTAGGTGCAGCATTCATAGGATCCTGAAATACACAGGAGAACTACTAAGAAGGAGACACAGGGATTGGCTGGATTCATTCAACCTACTTGCAACAGGAGCCTTTGAAAAGCTTGCTATATTCCCAAAGGAAAGACATGAAGTCTAGGTTTGTCCCCAATTATCAATTGGTACAGTCATGGGAAATCACATCAAAAGTGTTGTTCAATGGAAGGTATGAACTTGCACTAGCAGAACAAGAGGAATGCCATCTTCAAGGCAAATGGATTTCTATTTAAGAATTAATTATGCAATGAAACAAAAAGTTGTGGCCTAAGCTCTTTGCTCTCCCTTCACATAAAGCAAAGACATCTGTATATTAATTTATTTAATTATGATTAAGTTTAAAGTTTTCTTTCTGAGGATGAAAAAGTTAATTGATTAGCCCTGCTTTTATGCTCATTAGTTCAAAAGTAAGCTGACCAATAAGTTGCATAAATCTTAAATATTTTAAAAGTAGCAGGGCTTGACATTTTCACTGAAATTTCCTCAGAAACTGAGTAACACAACTGATCTGTTTTGTATGATCTTTATGGTCTTTAATTGTTCTTCCCAGGAAATGCCAGGCTTTCCCTGTTGTGTTTTAGCATACCTAATGCTTCCAAAGATGCTTCAAATGAAAAAGTGCACATCCCAAATCAACTCAGCCTACAGGAACTTGGTATTAATTTTATTTAAAAAAAAAAAAAAAAAAAAAAAAAAAAAGATCTTTGCAGTTAGCACTTTAATAGATTTACTATATCACTAAAGGTTTATTGAACAATTGTTGCCTACGGCTGAAAAATAAGTGATTTAGATTAAAAAAAAAAAAAAATCAGAAAAAGCAGCATTTAGGGTCATCTTTTCATCTTATACATAAAGATGAAGCAAATGGGTTTTGCATGTATGATTAATGCAGTAAGTGAGGGAATGAAGTGTTTTCCCCCTTCAAAACAGCATTCTGGCCATTATTGCAGCCATGCCTTCTATGCATTACCTCTAATGGCAGAGTAGTGGGAATTGTTCTGTGGCTTCACACATTTCAGTGATCCACCTATCACTGTTTCTTCTTCAGTTCTCCTCTGGGTGTCATTGCACAAATAGCTGATGTGGAACAACATATGCTTTACAGTTTATAGCACTTAGACCTTGCTCTGACCTCAAGTGCAGATCCCCAATTCTTTTCGCTGAGGATTTCGCACTTGTAAATAACTTTTAAAGGAAAAAAAAATGGTTCTTGATATGAAAAAGGTGCCAGGAAAATTAAAAATACAACACAACACCAAGCAAACAAAAAACTGCACCAGCATACAATGGAGACTAGCATTTGTCTTGGACCATCATCCACTTTAAAAGACGGCTTTATAGCAGAAGTGACCACTATTTAGAGGCAGGAGTAAGCCCGCTACTAATGTCAAGCACATTCTTCTCACATTCACTGAACCAAAACAGTAAGGTTTTTCTGCTACTGTGTTAGGTAAAATTGTAATGGAAAGCCCTGCTGCCAGCATGGCCCCTTGCCACATTTTCACGCTCCTTTGTTACACAGGCACTGAACAGTGATGATTTGACAGCACTTACACTTGCAAAAACACTGGGAAATATAATTACAATATATAAACCCTGGCTGTACGTACAGATTGGGTGACGAGACGCTGGAGAGCAGCCCCGCAGAGAGGGATCTGGGGGGTCGTAGTTGACAGCAAGTTGAATTCGAGCCAGCAGTGTGCGCCGGCAGCCAGGAGGGCCAACCGTGTCCTGGGGTGCATCAAGCACAGCATTGCTAGTCGGTCAAGGGAGGTGATTGTCCCGCGCTACTCTGCGCTGGTGCGGCCTCACCTCCAGTACTGTGTGCAGTTCTGGGCACCACAGTACAAAAAGAACATTCAACTGTTGGAGAGTGTTCAGAGGAGGGCGATGAATATGGTGAAGGGCCTAGCGGGGAAGACTTACGAGGAGCGCCTGAGGTCACTGGGCCTGTTCAGCCTGGAGAAGAGGAGGCTGAGGGGGGACCTCATCATGGCCTACAACTTCCTTGCGAGGAGGAGTGGAGAGGCAGGAGACCTTTTCTCCATAAACACCAGTGGTAGGACCCACAGGAACGGGGTTAAGCTGACGCAGGGGAAGTTTAGGCTCAATGTCAGGAGGAGGTTCTTCACCGAGAGGATGGTTGTACACTGGAACAGGCTCCCCAGTGAAGTAGTCACTTCACCGAGCCTGTCTGAATTCAAGACAAGATTGGACTGTGCACTTAGTCACATGGTCTAAACTTTTGGGTAGACCTGTGCGGTACCAGGAGTTGGATTTGATGATCATTATCGATCCCTTCCAACTTGGGATATTCTATGATTCTATAATATTTTCAAAAACTCATGGGAAATTTTTGCTTCTTTCATACATACTGACAGTTCTCACCATTTTAATAGATCACATCAGTACTGAGGGGAAGCTATCAGTGAAAGAAATGTAAAAAGGTCGAAAAATATGATGCTACACTATATATACAAAATCTTTAAATTCAAAACAGTCATGATTAACTAATATTGAACTGTCATTGAGGGTGAACATAAAAAAAATGCACTATCAGGGTCACTATAAAGGAATTTCACCGTGGCTGTTCCCCTAAGTCACCCAGTTGTCAAAGTGGTCAGCCTTTTCATTGCACTGCTATTACTTACCTTCTCAAAGAAAGGTCAATTTTATTTCTCAGAAAAAGATGTAATTTTCTTTATAACAACAAAATATACTTCCTTCCTTATTAAACTTTTACCCCCTTTTCCACATACATCCATTGAAGGGTTGAATTAAGCCTAGTATTCATTTCAGTGCACGCCACTTGGCCCTGGAGTTCTGAAGTTGCCTTGGGGAGGTGGCTGAAATCAACTGAGATGCTACTGGCTTCAGAATGGCTCTACAAAAAATAAATATCCATCCCTGCAGTACCTGACTGGGAATCAGGCAAATGATAGGCTTTTCAGTGATCATCAGTTCAAAAAATAAAAATAAAAAAATCTTTTCCATGTAATATTCTGGAAGCACACTCAATATTTACAATGATTTCTCAAAGTAATCACTTTGAAATTATTTTAGTAAGAACTTGATTGGATCAAAAAAAAAATTATTAGCACTGAAAAATACTTTCAACAACTGTGATCACTCTTCATACCACATGCTATTCTATATTTTGGTTTTAAATTTAACCTAAACAAATCGCTTCTTAGTTTTTACACCTGGCTACTTTTCTGTCTCACATGGTGAGGCTTAAATGCTGATGCTTCCTCTTCATAAGAGCATAGAATCATAGAATGGTTTGGATTGGAAGGGACCTAAAAGATCATCCAATTCCACCTCCCTGCCATGGGCAGGGACACCTCCCAAGAGGCGAGGTCACCCAAAGCCCCATCCAGCCTGGCCTTGAACACCTCCAGGGATGGGGCATCCACAGCTTCTCTGGGCAGCCTGTGCAAGTGTCTCACCACCCTCTAAGTAAAGATTTTTTTTATGAATATCTAATCCAAATCAAACTTTTCTTAGTTTAAAGACATTACTCCTCGTCCTATCACTCCCCACCCCCCGAAAAAGAGTTCCTCCCCAGCTTTCCTGTAGGTCCCCCTTAGGTACTGGAAGGCACTATAAGGTCTCCCTGGAGCCTTATCTTTTCCAGGCTGAACAACACCAACTCTCTCAGCCTGTCTGCACAGAAGAGGTGCCCCAGCCCTCTGGCCATCCTTGTGGCCCTCTTCTGGATCTGCTCTAACAGGTCCATGTCCTTCTTGTGCTGGGGGCCCCAGAACTGAATGTGCTCCAGGTGGGGTCTCATGAGAGCAGAGCAGAGGGGGACAATCCCATCCCTCACCCTGCTGGCCACGCTGCTTTTGACGCAGCCCAGGATGTGGTTGGCTTTCTGGGCTGCAAGTGCACATTGAAGGCTCACACTGAGCTTCTCATCAACCAACACCCTCAGGTCCCTCTTCTCAGGGAAGCTCTCAGTCCATTCTCTGACCAGATTGTATCTGTGTTTAGGATTGCCCTGGTCTGGATGCAGGACCTTGCACTTGGCCTTGTTGAACCTCATAAGGTTCACATAGTCCCACCTCTCAAGCCTGTCCAGGTCCCTCTGGATGGCATCCCTTCCCTCAGCTGCACCATACAGCTTGGTGTCATTAGCAAACTTGCTGAGGGTGCACTCAATCCCACTGTCCATGTTCACAACATTTTTAAACGGCATCAGTCCCAATACCAGCTCCTGTAGAATACCACTCTTTACTGATCTCCAGAATGCTCAAAGCTGAATAAAAAAATGGGTTCTGATGAGAAAAGCAATTAGATGAAGAAATCAGATAGAGAGAGTAGGAGACAGAAAAAAAGTTCTCCCTCCTACTCCATATTTCTGCCTTAACGAGCACAAGAGCAGTAAAGGGCAACCTAAAGGAGACCTACAACAGCAAGGTGCTGCATTTCAGGATCTCATCCCAGGTACCAGCAGAGCCTAGCCCAGGCACAGGATGAAAAGTCATCTCACTACAGCAAGGCTGGAGCTAAAACACAGCCCCTTTCCCTACGCCATGGTGGATAGGTAAGCAGTACAAAAGTGCAGTACTGAGACCTGGGCAGAGGGAACTGACTAGAATGACTATCAAAAATGTGTTTCCGCAGTACAAAATAAATGGATAAAATAAACAAGTAAATCACCTTCTGCCTAGGATTTCAAGCAGTCACCTACTGTGCACTCCATGGCCATTCAGCATTGTGCCAGAATAGTATGGATCATTTCCACCTGGGGTCTCCTGTTACAAAAATGCAGGCTTCTGCCTCAAGAGATAGCAAAGTCACCTTTATCTGAAAGCAAAACACATCCATCACTGTGCATCAACTGTTACATGCACAGATGCACATACACAGACTCATACATTGGTTAGTTCTGATTTATTCATAGAGTTACAGCAATATCCACTACCAAGCTTCTTACCACTTTCTTCCTTTTTGTTCTAGTTAAGGCACAAGGCCTACAACAAGACTCTCTGTTTGCCAACCTCCTCAACTTCTTTTCAATCTTTTTGAAAATAGAACTTTGTCATCTGAAACTACCTACAAAATTCAGGTTCACAAAAAGCAAGCATTTTAAAATATTCAGACTATTGAAACATCTAGAAAGCCCATAAAACATCAGTTGAAACTTAAATTTTCATTACTTCCTCTGAAGTAAGTTTCTTTTACAGTCTTAAAAAAGGGTTACAAACTTCTAGAAACTCAAACTAGCACAACGTTATGGGCATGTAAGCAAATACTTCACAAAATGAGAAGGGAAGACCTACATGTTACCACAGTGACTTGTTTGTCTAACCTAGCCATAAAAGAACCATCTCTTGGGTACACATGTAATTCTTTTCCAGTCAGTCTGTCTCTACATCAAGCTTTTTAGCCTTGCGATAAGCAGTGTATCAATGGCAATACTGCAGCACAGAATATGATGAAAATGCCATCACGGATTAGTGTGCTCTGGGCCAATTTTCAAAAAACTCAGTCACCATGGGAATGGACTGAAAGCCTAAAGCAACAGAAAAAGAAAGTGAAAAAGTCCTCAGTGCCTGCTCCCTTAAGGAAATAAGATAAACAAGAGGGAAAAAAAAATAAATAAATAAACACCCTTCTGGTTCATCAGAGAAACTCAAAGGTTCACTGGACTGGAGTATCCCTCCCTGCCCACCTTCCCTCCTCCTCTTTATTTGCAGATTCACTACAATTTTTGCTTTTTTGTCCAGAGAGATTGTTTAATATTTTCTGCAACAAAAACAAAATCTAAAAAAAGGTTTTGAAATCTCTGTACTTACAAACTGTGCACTAAATTGCCATTGATTTGTCCTGAAGCTCACAAATTTACAAACAGGGAGGTGAGGCCAATACTGATGATGGAACATGTCTCCAGTAAAAAAACATAGCTAGAGTCCAAAAAGATACAGGAAAACAGATTTGTCTTTTTTTAAAAAAAAAAAAAATACTTAATACATAGATAAAATGAATGGACAAGTACTAGAAGATTGAACATGAGAAAAGTTAAGGGCTGAAATAGCTCTTACACACACCGTTGAAAATTCACTTCCTAAACATTGAAGTAGTTTCCTCAGAAGTGAAGGGGCTTGTGCTTTCAGATTCAGCAGACTGAGATCTGTGAACTTCCTAGGTAAAAGCAACCAGTATGACAGCATCCCTTTGAAGGATCTGTATGGATAAAAGCCCAGTTAACCAAGGTCTCCATTCCATTAACAACCTGGCCATTTATCGTAACATTGAAAAAATGTATGCAGAAAGTTTTGTAGTCTTTCACTTTAAAGCATAATAGAAGGTCCTATCATTATCATGTGACATTTCTCAAATTAATGATTCATCCTTCTCACGGCATCTTTGTGATGAAAATTAGCACCATGCTTCTTATTTTCAGACAGGAAGCCAAGAAACTAAGTGAATTAGCAGAGATACAATCTTAACTCATAAATGTGTGCCTCCTACTCTTTTTCTGTCTCTACTACAAACCAGGTCCCAATGACCTGCACAAAAACTTCCAGCAGCCAACACAGACAGTTACTTACTGCTTGGCAATGTAAATTCATATTTACTGCCCACTCCCCCTCAATCTCATCCTTCTCCATAACAATTTTGGACCTTATCAGCTCAGTGCCCCAAGACTGTTCAGCATATTTACAACAGGCCCCCACAGAGTATTGTTTTGCAGAAGTGCCAGTTTGTGTCCCCGGCTGACAATCCTGCTTGTTTCCCAACCAGCCTGGCTAGTAGCTGTGTTCGCTGTGTGATGTAACACCAGCCTACGACTTTATTCATCTGCACGTCATTTTTCTTCAGAAACATGTATGAACAAGGGATCTACTCCCTGTTAAAAATACCACAGAGGTTGCATTTAACAAGAATACAGAAGACCACTGTTCTTTAACAGGACAACAGAGGAATATGTCTCGTTGTTCTCATACAAGCTCTGCCAAACTCTTGTGGGGAGAAGGGATAAAAGCCTCCCACCACTTATTCAACTTCCCACTTGCATACCAATTTTCATGTGTAAGCACGAGAAGTTAACTCCTGCAGTCCTGCACTATAGTGATGCCATTCAATTCATGGGAATAAACAATTTTTTTGCGTATCAATGTAAATCTTCTGTTCAAGTTCTGTTCAAAACTTGTTCAAGTTTTGCAGGATTTTTTGTTTTCTCTTTTTGTTATCTGTATATATAAAATAAAGGTAACTATGTACTAATGTTACAGTTTATATCTAGTTATAAGTTAGCTATAAAACCTTAGCAGAAAACTTCTTCATAAATGTTGACATAAAAGGGCAACCTAGTTGCATTCCTTAATAATTCACCTTAAAATAAACCTGTAATAAACAAATCCAGGTGCCTAAGGAGGCTGAGTTTAGTGATATAATTATGATATTAATATATCAGATCTCAGAGAATGGTCTACAGATGGTATATATACTTTCTCTCCACAGAAACAGTCCTTTCTTTATACAACATTAGTCTGGAATTTAAAGATTACTTTCAAAAGCAGGATGCCTGTACATTTTGCAAGAGTGCACGCTCCTTTTAAAGTGACTCCCAGTGCTCCAGGGGGAGTCAATGTGAAGCATGGGGTAGAACCAGGGTGTGCAGACCCACAGTGAGGAAGCACACATGGAAGCAAGCAAGGAAACCACCTTCATTTCACCTTTCACCTGGCAGAAGCTAGAATCTTCATTTTGAGAAGAAGAAATTCCTCAATATGGGTGGGGGTGGTGTATTTTGCACATTATAATTTTATAGATTGAAAATTCAATAGAGCAATCACACTGAAAATTAAATTTAACTATTCCAGAAGCTTCAGAGACCCCAAAAAAGACTTACCGATACTCAACCAAATTATTTTGGGGCAAACACTACAGCAGGACATGACTTACAAATTTGTGTCACCATGGACAGAATCAACATAGTCACACTACCTATTAAAGAAAATGTAGTACATACACAGACAGTGCTGCTGAATTCATTTATCTGTTTTTCGCTTCACTTTCAAGTAAACCTGTGTACCTTAACAAAACCTGCCCCAGTGCTGTTAATGGCTTTTTGAGTCTTCCCTCTCACCACATGGGTATACAGTGGCCTGAACTTTGGCTCCTGCTGCTTCTGTATTTTCCTCTTGGTCAACTAACAGGATAATGCACACCATTTATGCTTATGTACAAAACTGAAGGGGCAAAGATATTTCACCTACAGATATCTAAATTCTAAGCTGAGCTCTAGTACTCTTTATGAGGCAACTGCCTAAAGTGTTATTAAAAGTGTCTCTCGGATAGTTTCATTAACTGCAGATTCACTGCTGTCAGCCTCTTCATACATAGTTTTCTGCTTCCAACACCAAACTTTGTATCAAATTAAAGTACACCTATTTGCAGCAAACATGAAAAAGAAAAGAAAGAAATTCACACAGCAGTAAAATATAGAGGGTTAACACTCACTTCCCTCAGTCCGCACTCCTGTGATGCATTTTATCAGAAAATTTCTATGAAAAAGATACAAAACACGTTCCTCCTAAAGTAGGGTCTATAACCTCTAGAGAAAGTACATGCAGATTTTCATAGGACTTGAAGTACAAGTTCAAAAATACCTAGTAAATAGCTGGTATAGAAACAGAAGCTCACTACAGTAAAACACTTGAATAAAGGAATTGCTTCCTTGTTGTATTCCTCTTCTCTTCCTTGAAAACACTACATGATATTTTTGCCATGTAAACTGCTCACAAGGGAGAAAGTAGCAGTGAAGTACCAGCTTTACATTTTTGTGATTCCTTGCTAAGAAATCACCTGCAAAGGCAGATAAAACCTGAGCTCTTCCAGATCTCTGCTGTAGCTGTAACATCCTCTATGCTACATTGCAGCTTCTAAGGCCTTAAAATAAATAAATAAATAAATAAATAAATAAAATTTTATGTAAAATTTTACCACAAACTCTTGTTTTAAGTCTGTAAAAAGGGAAGACCTCCCCATCCCAGCAATCAGAAGCTGAGAGTATGACGTGCATATGCACTAAATATATTGTGTTTCACATTTCATATGTTCCATAGGTACCAACACCTACAGAAAAGCATAGGAAAATACAGGGAATAGTAAAGTAATGGTGGATGGTTAACCCAATTTATTATCATTTAATACATTTCAGGTGTATAATCAATACCACATAAAACATTGGGCAGCTTCAGATTCTAAAGATTGAAATAAAGTTATATTTTGCTATTAATTAAAAACAAAGCGTGGGAAATGGAATGAATCCACACACAAAAGAGCAGCTATTGTAAATCAAGAGATGACTAGCTACACAACTACTGCAGCACTACAGGTATTTATGGCACCTACCTTTACCACCAAGGTAAAAGCTATGTAAGCTAGAGAAATGTCTCATTGTATTAGTTCAATTACTTACTGCTTCAATTTCTTTTGTATTTGATGGATTTCATTCTAGATACTCTACTGCTTACTGCCCTCAGATTACCTCTTAACATGAAAGTAAGTGCAAGTGCAAATCAGCTTTTGCTATGCAATCCATTGGTCCAGGTCACAACTGCACAGCAAGCTGGACAGCCTTTAACTGCAAAGCCCTGGATGTGGCAATGCATTATCTCAATACAATCATACTCGTGGAATGAGTGAAGAAGACGAGGGACTGTCCTCCATTTAATTTCCAACTTACGCGGTATTGTTCAAGCAGTTTTTTGGCTTAAAAACTGCTACAGATGCCACAGCAATAAGTTTATAGCTCATTTGCAAACTACTTAAACTACTGTATTTGGTATTCAAGAATTCTTATACAAGCTAATAAATCCCAAGTAGCATTTTAAATGCAGAAGTGTGTTTTATAGAACAGTATTTTGTGTTTAGTTATTTACTTTGCCTTAACTGATCAGTACGTATCATTCTAACTCAGATGTTTAACGTGTGAACTGATCCTGTGTGCCAACAGCAACTCACTGTGAACAGCTGTTCAACTTCCGACTTAACCTGTGAAATATCTTTGAAGAAATACACCACATCAAGAACAACCAATCTACATCAACCAATAACACTATTAAAAATACATCAAAACAGAAACTCAAAATATAATTACATTGAAGAAGCATATCTTCTCCCTCCACCCTCCCACTTATATTCTCAGGAGCTGTCACAAATCACTATATGCAAAAAAAAAATCTTTTTGTACATATGGATGTAGGAAATATTTATTCCTGGCAAATATGTGATGAAGCCCACGTATACAAACCCTAAAGCATAAACAAATCCTCTGAGAAGCATGGTAACATCCGAGTTCCCATGACTTGCACATTTAACAACTGACAGAGGCAAGAGAATGAATGATGTAGCACACTTTTGAAACAAAAGCTAAAAATAGTTTTCAAAAAATGGTATGAGGTCTAGCTGTGAAAAGAGAAGAATGAATAGCTATTTAAAGACAGAAAGAATTATGCTTCTGTCAGTGGTGATTTCCAGAAAAAAATTAGCATGATGTAGAATAGCATCTTAAGTTTTGGGACACAGTCATTGATAAACATGAGATGCATCCAAAAACATGCTACTTTTGAACACAGGATGAGTGATATCTAACATATTAAAATAACTGCATATACAGCATCTCCAGTAACTATTATTAAATACCACTAATGAGATAATAGAAAAACAGAATATGCAGTATCCTAAATATTTCCCCTGTACTGCACCTTCTGGGATAAGCAGTATGATGATGATATCACTGTGCATTCTACAATCAGCCTCAGTTATGTTAGTTTTACCACTTTCTTCTGCCTCCATATCCCAGTTCTTTCTAAATACATATGACTAAAAGTTAAATATTTCATTTACTTTCCTAAAAACAACAGTTACAGGACAGCATTAAAAAGCTGACAAAATCTCACTAGCCCCACACAAATCACCATTGTATCTCCATGTACAAATGTGACTGTTTCCTCAAATCATTACGGAGAGGAATTGCATCCATGGAAGCAGAGATTCTTATGGTAAAATATAATGGAGTCTGAATCATCTAAGGTCAAGCAGCTGAGCACATGCTTAAAACACAGGGGAAATATCATCGCTTGTGAAGTTCAGCTTCAATTTCATTATTGCACTTGTATTTGTGCATTTAAAGCCTTTGGAAGATGTTTCTACTTGAACCTCAGAAGCATTTACCTAAGAAAAATAAATATCACTAGTTCAAGTACAGATTCTTGCTTTGATAAAATAATGCCACAGACAGAGAAAGATCAGCTCTTAGTACTCCTTTAAGCTTCCTCAAATCTTTTAGTAGTTGGGTCTTCACTGCAAAAATTTCTTCAGTGAACATTTTATTTCTTATTTGTTATTCATACCGCATGACCAGAAAAACACAAAAGAGGATTTATTTTCTGTTTACCAATAGTGAAGAGACTCACTACATTGTCTCTATGGAAACTATTACGCAGGATATTGTCCTCAACAAACTGCCTGAAAGAGTTACAGACAGCCAGGTAGCAAGTGGAGGAGCCTACAGTTAATTATGTGATAGCAAGGACATTTCCTTCTCACTCATGAATTCACACTAACCCATAAATGTCCCTATCTTCTCTGAAGAGACCCCATTCAGCAAACCAGAACTCTTGTATACCCTAACCCCTTTACCATTTGCCAAGACAGTTAACACAGAAGTACAACCTCCTCAGAAGTCATTTTTGAGGGATACAGTATGTGCTACAAACAGGAAATGTACTAAGGCAAGCCTAGCCACTTCATTAAATCATCATTATTAGCTGATTCTATTCTCCACTGCAGAGTTCAAATTTGCAGGGGAAAAAAAAAAAAAAAAAAAAATTACCAAAGTGCCTTGTTAAGGATTTATTTGCTGAACCTGCAACCAGACGGAAGCTGAGAAGTTAGATGGGTCTGTACATTGCCCTTGTTTGACCTTTCAGCAACGCACAGACCACAAATTCACAAGTCAGGTCTGAGAGACAGTCACTAAAGGTGCATGCAGGTATGCATCTCTGTATCCTCATGTGACTCCAGGAGTTGCTTCTCCACAGCTAACAAGTATGGAGGCTGATAGAAACTCAACACTAATCCCACTTGTGTTCATGCAAGACAAGGGCAACAAATGAAAACACAATTTCATACTACAGTGTGAACCTCTAAATTTTACTAATCTGATCCTAATGGCTTACTGTTATTATTTGAAATTGATTATCCTGGTTAGATTTGCAGTAGAAATCTACCTTCAGTGTCACTTTATATCCAAAATTAGGTGTAGGAACATGCTGATAAAAGAGTAAAATGGTATGATTTTGTCTGGACTTGGTCATTACTCCTTTCCTTTTCACCCCACCCTAGCATTGTCCCTACAAAAGATATGGGGAGGAGGAAAGGGTCGAGGAAAGACAAACTAATTTTACCTAGAATACTTTTCTTGGTGGGCAAAGAACAGACAGAAGTCTTCTCAGTTAAACCCCGTGATGGATAATTTCCGTGGGACTCCTCAAGCTTGGATGGCTGACTGCAGTTATAAGAACAAGATAATGTGAAATTTTCTACTTGTGCACATTTTGCACATCAGCTTGTCACCTGGCTGTGCAGGGATCACAACTGCTCCCAGAAACAGAGTCTGTGCCTGCTTGCAGAAGCAGCTCCTCAGGAGGCATGCCTTGACTGCACCCCCAATACTGCCAGCACACACCATGAATGCTCTTCAACAGGAGTCCCTGAATGGCTTCAGGTGAGGTTGGTCTGACATCCACTTCCCTTAGGACAACTTATCCTCCTCTTGGAGCCAAACTACCAGGATCTCAAAGGAATCAGACACGTCAGTAATTTGATCCAGCTGGTACTGCAAAAATTTGACTTTTGTACAGGATAAGCCTTTGACTGAGGCTCAATTGTTAGTATTAGTTCTTCAAGTAGCTCTGACCTTTCCTTGGTGTCAATAGAGATGCGCTGTCTGGAAGTTGTTTCCAGCTTTAAAATTGCATCTGCCCCTCCCCCACCACACATTCTCTCTTGTTCATCTTGAGCCCTGTTTGGGGATTTACTAAAGATAGCTGAGCAATCAAAGAAAAAGGAAAGCAGTTTGAAACACGAGACTAATAGTATTATATAAAAGTTGAGTGTAATACATTACAGTCACAAAGAGGAAAAAATTCAAAGCAGCAACAACATTTTAGAGTGCATTATTTGGGGGTTCAGTAATTTTTTTATAATAAATTACCACTTTATAATAGACACTGGGTACAATAACCCTACCTATTTGACACCCAAATTCATATTTACTTGTGTTTCTTCCACTGAAAAGCAGAAAAAATTGACCTGTCTCAAGATGACCCAAAAGATTAAGAAGCCATGATACAGGGCATTCAGAAATCTTAGCCATCTTCCTACAATTCCCCCTCTCAGGGATCAACCACAATCTGCTGGAAAAGCAGATCTATCTCTCTTTGGGTCTTACCTGGGCATAAAGACTTAATGTGTCATGATACTTTGCAACCCCATTTTCCTCAATACATCTCTCGCACGATCCTTAAAAAAAAAAAAAAAAAAAAAAATGCACAATTGATTGAACCACTGGCAAGCAGTACTGTGCAGTAATCACTTCTAAGGATATAACAAGAAGTAAAGGTCTAACTGAAGTTATTGGGAGTTTTGCATGTAAAATGACTAAACAAACCTCAAATTAAGAATGTAGGTATTCCTCCCCAGCATGGTTCTTAAAAGTGCTAGACTGTTCCGTGTCAGCATTTTTATCTTCAGCATGAATTTGAGGATTGTAAGTACAGAAACTGACCTGGAGTACCTATAGTTCCTAAAAAAATTTGGTAGTGTCCTGTGTATTCTAACTGGAAGCTTCTCATCACAGTTTTCAAATGATATCCAGTGTTAATCTCTACTCTAGAAGGAGATGATAACATCAGCTAGAAGCATGTTGAAATTACAATGTCAAAATAATAAATAAATAAAGGCAGCCCAAATCAGAAATAAAACATTTTGAAATACTGAACAATTCTGAGATAAAAGCATTTTCTGGTGTAATTGTAATTGCTTTTCTGATGTTTTAGTTACTGAATCTTCCTCTCAGATCTTCCCAGTTGCTTTTAGGAACACTGTAGGTCCCACATGCAATGCCATTTCTCAGAAAATATGCAATGGCCACTTAAGACCATGATACTTCCATTTCCAGAAACATTTCCTGTTTCTCCATTCAAGATTAGGTATAAAGAGACATTATTGTAGCTAGGAAGGAAGATAATTAGATTTGTTTCTTTTTTTGCAAACATCTCCTGTTAGCAGCTGCAGCTTTGCCTTTTCTCAGATGCAGAGAAGGGAAAGCACATGCTGCATTAGCAATAGTAGCAACAGACTCAACATTTGGCATGCATCAGAGTACCAGAATGCTCTGCCAGGTAAAAATAACCCATAAGCTCTGAACAGGACTCTTCTGGCAGAAATCAAAGGAGTGCTTGGACCGTATCCAAGTTTCTATGCATGGATTAAAATTAGCTATACCGCTTATCTGCCTAAGAAGATCCCAGTACAAGCAAATATTGAATTAATCGTGTTGCCATTTTTGCAGTATGCAAATTTTAATTGCAAGGTGGAGTTTGTAACTGGAAAAATTGAACACACTTCATCTTGTCATTTTTGTTTATCAAATTTATGCATCTTTATAACACAAGCTTAGCTCACAATCAATATTCAAATTATTTTCTTCCCATTACTACTTTTTTACAATAAATCACTCGATCGATTCCATTTTCTTTGGAGTTTCATTTAAAATGCCTTGAACACTGAGTTTATGCATGATTGTGTTATAAGTCTATAGTTAACCTTCCCGATAGATTTAATTAAACACCACACCAAGGCCTTCAGTCAACTCAGGCAATATGTATCTCACCTAGTAAACAGTATGAGCCACTCCTGTTGAGCTAAGCAAGAGGAGAAAACTATGTCATGAAAAAATAAAGACTCAATGGGATAAGCGTTTTTCCCTTAACAAGTATTACACAACTGATGCTGTCTTTTACTAAAATGCAATTTGGCCACAGTTCATCTGATCGTGTCTCTAGCTCCCCATATGCAATATTTCATGTTTTTGTTAAAAAGAGAAGCTAACACAGAGGCTTGACCTGCATGACAGTTGATCTAACCCCTCCCATGGCTCTTTCCATCAACCCCTGCTCCCCACTATGACAAAGAGAAGGCTTATTCATGTAAGAGATAGGAGTCAAGTTGACTTCAGCAAAACAGGCTTCTGAAAATTGTCCAAGCAGCTCAATCCCAGCCAGGAGTTTTTGCAACCTGCCCCACTTGCAAATTGTACTACTCATGTACAATTACTCATGTACTACTGTAGCAGATCAGATCACACCAAGGAGAACAGGTATGAATTAAACTAATTGGAACTGCTTCTTCCAAAAAAAAAAAAAAAAAAAAAAAATAGGACTGAAATTATTGCAGAACCATTGACCTCCCCAGTGCACATGCCATACATTTCAACTCAAGAGACCATACAAGAAAATGGTGCAAACAACTGCAGCAACTGTATTCCACTCTTCTGTGAAACCTCTTACAGAAAATAGGCTTTAATACACTACTTTGTATGAACTCATCAAAAAGGCAGTGGAAATTGCATTCACTAAGCAATTCAGCGTGAGCTGGTAGTCTCAATCTTGAGTCCCTCCTTGTTCAGGCAGTCTGTGAGGCCATGGCCAGTTCAAAAAAATAACAACAATTATCAGACTTTCTAGGTCCGCCCCCAAAGCACCAAGATAATTGCATTTTGCCAGCTGCGTATCATCCTAGGCAGGTATACATTCTCTTAGAACAACCCTGCATAGACACCAAAGCCTTTGAAGCATGTCAGCAACATACTTTAGAGCTAACTGGCCATGCTGCCTGCACATTTTGACACGCACACAGCTAATTGGAACTGAATAAGTGAAGCAAGAAAAATCTATCCCAAGGAGAATGCAGTTCTTGCAAAGTATTAAATGAGCATCAGTCTGTCCCTTCCAAATCCCACACTTGGATGGCTTGAGGTGGCGCTGGGAAAAACAGTGCCAATAGCTACTTAATTAAAAGGAGCAGTAAGAGATGATGACAGAAAAGTAGGTATTGTCTTCCTGAGAACAAGAAACAATCTGACACATTTTCCTTACATATTATCTAACACTCAAGCATTAAATGCAGAAAATGCCACTCATGCTGTCCTCTCATACCTGCTCATAAAATAAAATTCATAGCATGCAATGCACCCAATATCCAAAAGGGAAAAGGGAAGCCTTAACAGTCCAGACTAAAGAAAATTAAAAAATAAAAATAAAAATAAAAATAAAAAAATACATCATGTAAATTTTGGATAGGTTAAATGTAAACTTCTCTAGTTCAAAAGAGTTGATTCCTTCCTTAATCACATACACACACACAAAAAAAAAATCGTAGCAATGGCAGTTAACCAAATATGAAGCTTTGAGGAAAGTGCTACAGACACCAACTCTCTGACAAAAACAGAAAGAAAATCTGAAGATATTTCATGACACCAGGATATTTACTGAGAATACACAAAACCTAGAGGCAAGACCACACTTACCCAAATCAGACAGTTTCCCAAGAAAAGATGATCCTATCTCTCACCTTTTTTGCTTATCTAGGATATATCTCATTTTGCCTCCCCTCTGTATCTAATTTTATAAATAAATACATATATGTGCACTCGTGTGCAAATTACAGAAATTAAGAATTACAAAAGCAACAGTAATAATATATAAGTCAATATGTCCAAATTTAGGGCAAACATTTAGGAAATGTGAAACAACCTCCTTTGAATTTAGGACAGTGAAAAATTTAACCTAGCCTCAAACCCAGCGTGAGGTCAGACCATCAGGAAAGCATTTTGATGCTATTTAGCCCAAGACTGAAGTACACTCTCCTCCACATTTCTGAAAATTAATAATAATAATTCACTACAGCTTAATCGTTTTCATATTTTCTAAACCATTTTTCGACAGCAGGCTTAATTATGACCCTTTGAAAATACATTAAATAATTTGACAGATTAAAGAGAACAAGAAAAAGTTGCAAATTACCATCTATTATTATTTTATAAAGGTGTAAGAGTAGTTAGTTGTTTTAAATTCAGTCTCTGGCCACAGTATTATATTTTCCATTCTCATTTCTTTCTTAGTTTTCATGCTTTATTTTAGTCATTTTCCCCTTTTCTTTCTCTAGTCTTCTCCAAATAAGATTTATGGGTAAGCATCATTACAAATTACTAAAAAAAATAGCACTTCAAAGAAAGCAGAAAAAATACAGCAAGAAAGAAAAAAAAGCAAAGGTCAAGAGCAGCACTAGTAGACTGCAGCTTATTTTTATTTCTTTTTATTATAACACCATAAATATGTTATAAAATGACAGCAGTGTTTGCCAGCCAGTGCAAAAAAACTCTAGACCTGCTACATGCACATACATTTTTTTTTTTCAAAGTGTTTTGAAAGCAGTGGCTGATGAACAATTCTGTTTTCTTACTAGCTGCTGCTGTTTATGGGTTTCTAACATGCTAAACCAGGCATAAAATGATTTTAAATGGCAGATTCCAGTCCACAGCCAGCTCTGTGCTTTTTCTAGGCTTCACCAATGGCCCAGATATGCAATGCCTCTTACGCTCTGGCAGGAAATCCTTCTCCTGTTCTCCCAGGGCTTTGGAAAGTAACTGCAATGTGCTGCTCCAGTTCCCAATTGCTTAGAAAACACGTAGTGCCTTTTGGCATTGCAGAGCTGGAGTCAGTGCACAGCAACTACTCCCTGATGCCTGACCTCGTGGACAGTGAATTAATCAAGGTCTACTTTCACTAGACTCAAATTAATTATGCATCCTTTGTTAGCTATGATATTCACCGAGTAAACATCTCAATGACCAAGTCAGTACAATTCATAACGTGATTACAGATCATCAAAAGGACACAAAATTTTCACCAAAAGCCCGTGAGTGAAGCTTGTTTGGAAAGCTGATGCTTGCAAGCAATTCAGGTGCTGCATCTAACCCTTGTGAAAGAAACATATGTAATCTCCCTACAAATCAGCTACTCGGAGAACTTACATCAAGATAAATAATCACTTTTTTAGGGAAGCACGTAACTTTACAAATGGGTTTGTATGCAGGGAAAAGGAGAGATGGGTTGGAGGAAGAGAGACAGCTGGACTATGGACAGGTTAAAAAAGCTTAACTAGTGACAGACCATAAAACTCATTGTTCCACTTAAAGAGCCAGCAATAACACATTGAATGAGGCAATAGCAACTAGAAGAAAACATATTTGGAACTGCAAAAAGTAGGGTCTCCACGTAGGATCAGACCAGGCTCTGAAACCGAGCCAGATGTATCATTAGCTTTCGTAGCTGAATCAGATATTTTGTCACCCCATGCAGCTCCTTTGAAAAGCCCATACTGTTGAGAGGGGTGCACTGAAGGGCAATGCAAAATACAAGAAGTATTGAGCACAAGAGTAAGTGAAAATTCTCACTGCAGGCACCATTTAACAGAAGAGATAAAGGAGGAATTAAGTAGCTCAGGTTACAGAACTGTTCATAGGGGATCCTTAGTATACTAGGTAATAATGTATTTACTTTTCATACTTAATCAGAATTACATAAACCTGAATCACATTGTTTTTATTACACGAACAATTAAAAATAGTAATAATAATAAAGAAATAAAACTACCATTAGACATTCTAACCTAAGCGCCACAGGCTGTGCAAAATGCATGGCAGTCGTTAAATTTAGTATCCGGTTGTTTTGTATTTCTACTTAACCTGGTCGATGTATCTGGAACCAGTCCTGGAATACATGAAATAATAATCATCATCATCATCACCATCAGCATCCAGCAGTTTATATATATACAATAATAATCTAATAGTATAGTAACCAACATATATAAAGGTCATTATTATCACGCAGCAGTTGCAGCTTAACTTTTTGACATAGCTGTATCACAGAAGAAAATACTTTCAGGAGAACGGCATACAGTAAAAAATCTATCACGGAAAGAAAACACAACAGATTTTCTCAGTCCTTTTTATCATATTGTGGAATACTACTTACTTATTCACCTCCTTATTTGCAGGGAAAGTAGGGAATGTAGAAGCCAGACTATCAGTCTCCATCATGTTAAGACTACAAAGGTATGTGAAGTCCACTTGGCATTATGAAACTAAATCACAGGCAAGGAGAGGTGGGGGGAATACTGAACAGCCACAAACTGAAGCATCCCAGGAAGCATTTTGGAAGGTTTGATACTTTATTCACAGATGGAATATAATGGAAAATACAGTTCTTACAGTATCCCATATGAATGGGAATATTTTGCCTTCTGTGAAGTTACATTCAGTATTTTAAAAAGACCAACTAAGAGTATCAAAAATGGATGCAAACTCCTCAGTATTACTAAATAACGCAAGTTATAACTAAATTGGAGAACTGAATTTAAATATCATAGAATTATTCAAGTTCACAGGTTATTCAAGACTGAGTTCACGTGTTCGTAAGATGTGGCATAAGAATTGTCCATAAAGCAAGAAGGTAAAGAACAAAATCAGACTTGCTGTATTTCATCTGCATCATGTTACTGTATTTTCAGCCATTGAGTATGGCTTAAACCAAGGGGCCTGTCCCATTCCTAAAGAACCATTTACACTCAGACACAGTACTGACACTACAGCAGAAAACTTTCCAGGATAGACCATGTAATTGAAAAGGCCCTATACCCAGCACAATACAGGAGCCCCAAACACATGCCAACATCTATACATTGCCTGCTTTTCAGTGCAGTTGCACAGCCACTTACCTGTACCCCATGTAACTCTTCAGCTTCATTTCTAATCACCCCCATCCTTCCCCAGCCTACAGATGCCTCAGGGCAAGGAAGCAGACACAGCAGATGCCACCAAGGGCTGGCCTGTACTCCTGGTGGCACAGTCACAGACCCCTCCAACAGCAGATGGTACTACTCATCTCCTTTTCACTGGCATCAGCAGAGGGCTGTGCAAGTTGCCTCCAGGTGCCTAGTTCCTACCTGTGTGAACAACAGCACCTCCCAGAAGAGAAGCTTTTAGATATCCTGCTCTGCTGGGGCACAAAGTGACTTGGGCAAGGAAGACAACATGTGAAGCGCTTGCAACAATACCAATGCTTCTATTCTTAATGCCACACTGCTAAAAACTTTGGCCAGGGCAGAAGCTGTGTCACCCAGTGATGCTACATCTCAGTAGGCAAAACAGAATCACATAATCATTTAGTTTGGAAAAGACCTTAAGATCATCAAGTCCAGCCATCACCTCACTGCCAAGCCCATCACTAAACCATGTCCCTAGGTGCCACATCCACATGTCTCTCAAATACCTACAGGGATAGCGACCCTACCACTTCCCTGGGCAGCCCATTCCAATGTTTGACCACCCTAGTTCTTCCTAATGTCCAATCTAAACCTCCTTGCTGTAACTCGAGGCCATTTCCTTGCATCCTATCACTTGTCACCTGAGAAACAAGGCCAACACCCACCTCACTGCCATTTTCTTTCAGATAGTTGTAGAGAGCGATGAGGTCTCCCCTCAGTCTTGTACAGATGAGCTGGGATACATGCATGTGAGAAATGCATTCAGGTCAAGGTCCACATGATACTGCTATGTGGATACCGAAAAGAACCAGCACACCACAGTTTCAAAGTGCAGACTAGGAACCATAGGACAGCTGTTGTTACAGACATTCCTTCACTGGATTAACATAGTAATCAAAAGCTCACCAACTCTCATGAACTTTTTGCCAAAAATCACTCTCAATAAAGTATTTCACAGACTGAACGGAGAAAGAAACAGTGTAGGACTGCTGGAAGGTCAGTTAAAAAAAAAAAAAAAAAAAAAAAGGAAATTAAATCTGTGAGAGAATGAGAATGTAGACTTGTTATCTTGGTAGCATGGCTAGGAGAAGCAAATGTTCCTTTGAAATGCTAAATAGGACAAATATGGGTTAAAAAGCCTAAGCCCTACAGCTACAGCTATTACTGCTGTCACTGCCACTTGGAATCCTGAGAAACAAACCAGGCCTTCCCACCACCTAGAAGACATCCATATAAAGAGTAGAGGGAAAAGGAGGGTAGCATGAGGAGATGAACATACTCTCTGAAACACTGTGCAGCAATAACACAGAGAGACAGAACTGATTTGAGACCAGAGATGTCAGATGATTGAGCCCTTAGTCATACATCAAAAGAAAATGAGCAGGGAAGGTTTTCTCTTTAAACTACCTGCTGGTCCTGGGGTCAAATAATAGGACCAAAAATTTCTGGTGATGATAGCAGCAGCTTCTCAACTTCAGGGATCTTCAGATAAATCTGTATCTGAATATACTAGCCCTAAATTTAAAACAAAACAAAAAACTAAAAGCATGGTCTTAAAATAAAATAAAATAAAATAAAATAAAACAAAACAAAACAAAATAAGAAAGAGAGAGAGAAAGATGGAAAAAAAAAAAAAAAAAAAAAAAAAAGCTTAAAGATTAAAGAAGAAATATGGGTCTTTCCCACATATGGCCGTGGCAGACCTCAGTGCAGAACTGCCATATACCTAGGCTGTGGGCAATGTTGCGTAACACTGCCTGATGAATGACCTCCGTCCCAAAGTAAGGTGAGTTCCATTAAAAATAAAAAATTCTCCACAAGCAATGCAGATACTGCATCTGTTTTTCTCCCCTCAGGCACATAGACCTTCTTTAGATAAATAAAGAAATGCTTTTATGACCAAATAATAAAATGCACTCATTCTCATTTACTTAAAAACCTCTGCTGACACAAGGATGTCTTCTGTGACCAATAATTCAATCTGTAGTATTATTATGTAGCATTCAGTGACACAATCAGCAGAAACTGCAAAAACCTTCATAATAATCCCTCCTGTGAATTACATTTCAGGACAGATTGCATGCCCCCCACATTCCCTCTCTTCAGTTGAAATATGGGTGTTTACAGTCTCCCACTTAAATAATACGCTTTACTTAGTAGTTTTATACAGGATAAATCAGGCTTATGTGACTGAAAATGGCAAAAGCTAGGTCTTTGCTCTTAAAATTATTACAAAAATCCATATGCTTAATGGATTTGATTCTTCTCCACTAGTTTGTTAGCAGAGTTAAGACTTGCATTTCCAAAACCACTGACTTCCTGTTCTCAGAACATAATTTATTGTTGAAAGGAATTTCCAACCTAATTCTGGCTCTTTCCTTTAAAATGCTTTGAAAGATCACTTTGTTGTGATAAAAGGAAAATAATAAAAGTTAGGACTGTCACACTTTTGTGTGACATTAAATCTATATTATATATATATTATATACTTATTTATATATACACATTAAGAATATGTATACTTAAGTAAATGTGAATACTTGAGACCTTTACATTAGACCCCTCCTAAGCACAATGATTTTAAGAAAACAACACATAGCCTTACACATTCTCTTTAAATGTATAATTCACTCTGTTTTACAGAACAGCAGAGGCTGCCCCAGGAGCAGAAAGGCATACAGCAGCACAGCCAGTGCATGAACCCAGCAGTTTGCAGCTCTGACATCCTCTGCACTGTGAAATCGACCACAAGCAGAGGTTCTAATTTAAAGGCAGGATTTAGCCTGCAATAAAAACCACAAAGGTGGAAACATTTACAAAAAAACCCTTGCAGGCACACTTTACAGTAACAGGGAGGGATCGTAAGCTCTAAATAAGTTGGGATTTTCCTTGCTTATTTTTGCCAGTAAAACCTGAATCCAAACTGGCACTGCAGACATTATGCATATTGAAATGTACTGCTTAAGTAATGGTGGTTTAAATGTGATTTACAATAGCAACCAGAAGACTACTGACACACAAACTATTTCATATTAATATTTGTGCATTTTTTCTTTAATTCAAGCATCTTTAGTTGTTAAGCCTTTAAACATTAACTGACATAATCACACCATTGTATTGAGTATACATACAGGATTATTTAAGCATTTATATTGCTATGCAAGAATTTGCTTGGATGAAAGAAGATGATCAATACTCCATTTCTATTTCCATTCTAACTGGATAAGCATCAAAAAATTCAATTGAAAAGTAAACAAAATAAATGTCTAATAATTAAATTATAGATTGGAATGGAATCCAGAAGGTCATTTAAACATATTAGGTGCAAAAAACTTACCGAAGTGCCATCTACAGTGGGAGATTCAGACTATTTATGTTACTATTTCCATGTATGTTTCTAAACTTCCGTCATCTTATTATCATTTCATTCATAGTGCTTAAGAGGAAAAAAAATCTTCCTCATCACTTTCTGAAGTTTGTACAATTCACTGAGATGAACAATTTCTATGATTGTTCAAGAAAAAGCTACTATCATAAATAAAGAAAGACCATTACTAGGTAGTCAGCTTTTATAAGGTCTGTCATTTTAACTTTTTTTTTTTTTCTACAATTAGACATGTCAAAGATCAGATTCCACTTCGTATTTTATCATCTAATCGCTAACATATTGTGCAGAGAAAATGAACCAAAACGTGTTTTAGCGACTTCTTATGACAGTGGGATAGTTTATAACTCTCCCTTTTTCCCTTGCCTGCAACTCAAAAATGGGGATAGACTTAACATCACCACCACAGGAAACTCCAGTTCATTATCTGTTTGCATCAGGCTTTATTATAGTATATAAAGCAAACAACCTCAGCGTGCCAAGTGCTTGCTAAAAGACTATCTTCATGAGAACTATGCAGCCTCATACAAATTATTTATTTGGTCTGACAAGATCTCAGAGCTGTTACATGAAATTAACTTTCAAAGCTGATTGTGATGCTCATGTGATTTGGGGAATGCATCCTCAATCTCCTGGAAAACCAGTACTGAAAGTACTAGCTGTAACATTTTAAACAGCAATTGCTGTTCTTGCCCAATTTCCAAGCCTATGGGTACCTCTACACCAGAAGACCAGGTTACAATATTCCAAATCTTGTTTCTGTTAACTCCAAAACAGCAAGCTAGAAAACTACTTTCAGTATATTCAAAACAACTTTCTTCAAGAGAATGGATCTGGTCAGTGTAAATATATCAAAATTATAAAAAAACACATACACTTCAGAGCTACTGCTTTTATGTTTGGTGCACATGCAAGTTCCAGATTCCAAGAAAGATCCAGGAGATAGAGGTGACTCCCATATAACAATGTACGTTCCATGTATCTTAAATCATATTGATTTCCATTGCATTGGGACCACTCAGTTGGTTTCACTCACCTCAACTTATTTTGGAGGATTTCTTGAAAAGGAGATAATCATTTTCCCCAGTTAAAATCCCTACCCATGAACTTCTGTCTTCATTTCCCAGACTGAGCTTTTGAAGTGTTTTACACTTGAAAACCATTCTGTTTCCAGCTGAATGTTTTGCATGAAAGATTTGTTTTTAACTGATGTCATTAACTGGTCAAACAAATAGCAGTTGTACACACCTTAATCTAAACAGACGATTTTTGTGTACATTTTGCATATTATTCATGGTTTGCCTGTCAGCTTTGCCTAAAGCTGATATAAATTAAAACCCTATTCACCCAGCAATATACATTAGCTGAAGCAATATACTTACATTCTACTTCTCTCAAAATCCACTCTGCGTGGAGTTCAATGAGCACGGATCCAGCCACTTAGTTACACATCAATGTAACTGGTGTCAAGGCATTTTAAAATAGCTGAACTACTGTCCCATTGTACTCAAAGGCATTGGTTCAGTGCATGTTTTGCAGTTAACGAACATAACCTGTCATAGTCCAGTTACAGATGATGAAGAAAAACATCTTAAATCCTTCAAAATTCACTCTGTGTAATGAAAGGTACGTGTATTTGCATATCCCATTCATACTTCCCTGGTGTCAGTGGTAAGAAGACCAGTATATATACTTGCATTCACCTCTGATTATCCAATGACGTTGAGAGGAAATCTGGTGCAAGTACGAACAACAGTTTCATAATTCAGGTACACCGTATTAAACCTTATGTATAATACCTCTACATAACACATGAATACTAGAGTAAGCGTGGAATTATTTCCTTCACATTTTGGTCAAGAATTGAAAACGCTCACTGTCTGTTAGCATTCTCCAACACACAATCCTTAATCACATTAAACAATCCTTTAAAAGCCAACTGTGAAATGTTCATTAAAAAGTATTTAAGTGCTTTAGCTTATTAATTTTCTAACAGATATTGCTTATATTGCAGTCTTTCAGCACTAATGTTTAAGCTGGTTGCCTCATTCCTAAAGTCTTTCATCTAGCGTAATTTTAAACTAAAGTAATCTAGTCTAATTCAACCTTAGCTAGTCAAATTCCAAATGCAAATCAACAGAAACATTTACATTATTATTGTAAATTCATTTTCATTTTCCCTTGTGCCTCAATTTTTTTTATCCAATGCAGCAAATCACACTGGAAGACAGTGAGCAGCTCATCAGAACTTTAACCCTATTCCAGTGTTCCTTAACTCTTTCTTAAAACTCCTGGGTTTTGCACACCAGAACTTTCATGTTAGAGGTGCCAGCCTTTTTCTATTGTTAAAGAATTTAACATAATTTGAAGCACTAAAAGCTACTGATTGTATTGAAAAATGCACCATTCATGGTCAGAGTACACATAATTTGTTGAAAAAATATATATAAAAATAGTAGCTGAAGAGCTCATAGTTGAGACTCACCTTTAAAGTCTGTAGATATCATTACGAAAAATCCCAAAACAGGGCATGTCTAAATCTAGATGACATCATCCAGAAGACAGTGACCCTCCTGACTGGCTAAAGCGACTAATTCCAAGCATGTCATTCAGGATCCTCCACGCCAGATTCAAAACAGGAAAGTATTGAAATATCATTTCTTACTTGAAAATGGGATTCTACTGCTAAGCATCCAGAGATTTATTACTTTCTTGGATACATCCAATTATAATATAGTACAACAAGCTTCACAGCCCATGCATCCTTGGCCTGTCAAAGAAAGCTTTTAAAAAGCTCTTACTTGCTCAATTAATTTTTAAAGTATGACAAAGCTGATGTTCTACTAACACACACCTACTTTGTTTCTCAAACCATATTATTACAAATCATCTTTATTCCTCCTAACCCCTAAGTAGACAAGGGTATAATGAAACAAGACATTATTTTGTTACCATTGTTTTATGACAAGATTATCTCAGTATCACATCCTTTGACCTTGTTAAATGACATTTCACTCCACTCATATTCCTTCCAGATGCTGATGCAAAGATCTTGTCCCTAGTCTACTGCTTCAGGGTGTCTCTCATACACACCACCAAGAGTTTTCATCCTTTCTACCAGTCACTCTTCATCCATTTGTTCTCATCTGTAATTCACCGCTACCTATCAGGACTCTCTTGTTCCTTTTCCTCTTACTGCCAAGTGAGAGAGGATAGCAGTCACCAACCTTTCTTAGAAAACACAGTCCCCTTCTTGAGTTTCCAAAACAAGTAACTGTTTGTTTCCTTCCAGGTAAGCCCTTCAGTCAGGAAGGAGGGAACGCAAAAACACACTCCATGATAATTTTCTAAGCTCCTGTTTTTGCAAAAATAACAACATGCTGAGACCATTACATCACGGTCTCCAATCCTTTTTCATTTTGTGCCCATGCCCACCTGGACAGCAATCTTACATTAAAGATGTGGGCACAGAAAACAACTCAGTCTCATTTGAAGACTGAACAGATTACTGCCTGCCTCATTGAACACTGTCCAATTGTAATATATTAAAATGTACCAGCAAAAATGATTTATACTATTATGTTTTCAATTCTGCTTGCCACAAACTGGGAACGCATACAGATTCAAGTAAGACTTCTCATCTAAATGGCAATAAGCTGTTATGTATTTAACTCACTATTCCACCGGGTGTCTATGACCTCAGGCATGCCTAGGAAGAGTATTTTACTTTGTGTTCACATAGCAAAATGGGGTCCTTATCTACACCCTAGGCTCCCAGCTACTACTCTGATAACACAGAGTCGTAGATAACACTGATATCACGACCCTTGGAAAGACACTCTGCATGTTTATTTCCTTGTTTCAAGCTGCCCTTTGCATGTTAGTTCTAAGCTCCTTGCATTCGTTAGATATACTGAGACAACTGAAGCATCTGAGTTGTTGTTTTTTTTTTAATTACAGAAATGAAGTAAGAGTGACTTTCTTAATGAAAGTCACCCAAACTTGTCAGACTTATTTAATGGTGTAAAATTCTGCAAAAACAAAATGGTAATATGCTAAAGAGAAATAAATTCCTGTCAGGGAGGAAAATATGTATCAGTTCCTTTAGCAAGAAAACAGAAAGGGGTCCACTGAAAATCTGTAACAATGCTAGCGCTGTGGAACAATGGGTTCTGAAAGAAACATGATTCTGCCTTCAACAAATCCTCTGAAATGCATTTGGTGTGACTTTGTCTTTGCTAAATTATGAGTGTTTCCTGTGCTGTGCTCTCTATTTGTACTCCTGTACAGCTATCTCATCTACAGCAAACATAATGATTCAAACACCTGAGGTACCTGAGGCCTGGCAGTAAGCAGTGCCGTGGATGAGTCTATATGTCTGCTCATGACAATCACAAGACACAGCAAAGCTACAGGCTGCGGCACCCTCTGGGACACGATGAAATCTACCCCACCCAGCGGAGAAAGACATTTATCAATTAATCCCCTCCAGCTCTGGAGCAGTGCCAATGTGGAGATGGCCTGGGTGGCTACTCCTCCCCTGGGCACTGCGGAGGGACGCAGTGATCCTGCAGACGAGGAAGGAGTGCTACAGCTACACCACAATCAATGCCGGCACAGTCACTCCTCTCTACAAAGCAGGAGAGGCTCACAAGGCAGACAACAAAACTGAAGGGTAATTTGTGTCTCCACACCACTGCTACACACTGCAAGGCCCATTCTCTTTCACCATGAAGCAGATGACTCCTGATGGGAAGAGGACGTTCCACCCACAGAGTCACCTGAGGAACTAAATGCTTCTTGCAAACTCTAGGGAAGATGTTCCCATGTGAATATATATAGTAGGGACAGGGGAGCATGAATGTTTCTATCCCAGATTTGGAAATATTGTAGTCATTGCTGCAAAGCTTTTAAGGAGCTCCAAATTAAACGGCTTCCACTACAGCCACTTCACGGGTGGAGGTACCCTAAACAGCTTCCATCACAGCCCCAACTGCAACTTTTATCCTTAAAATCTAGATCTACACTTTACAGTGTACCCTATAGGAACAATAGAATTAAACATTTGAGAATGAATTGTCTCACCAAGACCATAAAATGTCATGGAAAGAAGCTCTTCTCTTCACTTCACCCCTTATTTTTCAGAAGGACTAGGTCTTGTGAGCCACCCACTTCCCAGGAGCAACCCTGACTACAACAGCTCCTCACAGCCCCAGCTCAGTTAAATTTCAGTCAATATAATAAACTAGCAAACCCAAACACTATGGCTGCCCAGTCCTGTCTAGCTAGGCATTCATACTGTTGTGTTTGAGCTGCCAGACTCTTTGCCAAATCTCCAAACCACACAGACCAGGATGGATGGAAAGCAAAAGGCAACTTCCACCTCCATGAATTCTCATACTCTGTTGGCAATAAAGACAGTCAGTCACTCAACATACTTCTTCAGCAATATAGCTTGCAACATTTAATTAATTGCCTCCCTGTCAGGGAACTGTTCCAGAATACGTTTAATAAAATTTCTTATGCCAGCTAAGCCATGGAATGGCCCAACGTACAAAAATTAGAGATTAAAATACTTTTCATTCACTTAACAGAAGGCACGTCAAATGTCAAATTTGTAGTCATAGCTTACATCTTTATATGCAATCTTTACCATTTGTGTTCTCCCTGCATCGAGAACTAAAGTACACTACCAGCATACACTCCACTATGTTCAGGACATTAATTAGGTGAGGAATGTTATCAATATTACAGAAGATTTAGCACCAGTTAAAGCAAATCTGCATAGATGAAGAAGCAATCATTAAAGCTTCACAGGCTCACTTTCCTCCAGAGTGTCAAACACCCTCCCCACATGCCCTCAAGTGCTGGAGTTCAGTTTTGATCTCTGATTAAGCGGAAAGACACGTAAAAGCAGGCACAGCATTATCCATTGACTAAGTGTCTGAGACAGCCCTGTTTGTTGTTTATTCCAGTGAGCCCATAAAATATCTTGCGGTCATGAAATGTGTCAGGATGATGTTTACTTTGAACAGAAATATACAATTATCTTGTTCATAAGACAAAAATCTCTGTCTCTTGGCTAGAAACTCATCTCATGATATTTCTGCAAAGAAATAGAGAAATAGTGCTGTAGGAATCCCAGTACACCTTTGGGACGACAGAGTGCCTTCCCTTTTTCTTTTTCTTTTTCTCCATTTTTGAGCATACATTTAGCTGTTCTATTTCAGGAATGCTTAGGAAAGGATACATAGTTCAAAATGAGAAAAACAGTATTCTGCAGAAGCAGATCCAATTTTAATTACAAAGCAATATCAAATCTGTATGGACACAATAGGAAAACAGAATTCATTAAACTCACTTCCCTGTGGATTCATAACCTTTCCTCATCATTCAGCCTGCAGGATAAAACACTCATCATCTTCCTCAAGCAAACATTTTGGTTTCCACATAAGCCATGAATCCTCTGGAGACAGAGGAATCAACAATAGGTTAGGAAATGCAGTTCCTTCTGTACCTCTCTGAGAGGTGCCAAACATTATGTAGGGCACAAACCAGCTCTGCAGGTTCCCAGTGAGCATAGCTGTTCTCGTCTTCTCTAAGTAATGTCAAATCAGCAAATTAGGAATTTATATATATATTATATATATATATATATTTATATGCCAACCTGCTTATTCTTAAAAAAAAAAAAAAAAAAAAAAAGGAAAAAAAGGGAAAAGAAAAAAAAAGAGACAGAGAAACTGGAAAAGAGGAAAAACATCACTTTGATCCAGTGAACAGAAAAAAAATAAGTTCTGCTGAAAGGAAAGTGAAGGTTTCCTTCACTGAGAAAAAGGGTGGACTATTTCTGCACCATACTCTGCACCAGCTATCCACCTCCATAAACCAAGATGCATCAGAGGGGCCAGCCGCAACGTGCCAGGAGAAAGCAAGGCTCTGTCTCTCTCTTCCTGACCCTGCCACCAGCCTGCCACACATATGCCCTTTGGTGTGTGCCACTGCTCCACCCCCAGGTCAGACCCACTGTCTGACCCACTGATGCACCCACTGCTGAGACAGGCAAGCAAGGGGAGCACAAAGGTCAGTGTGGACCAGGAGAGGGGCAAGGGTTAACTAGCAATCTGTCTGGACATCAAGGAAAGATTGCTTTGTCCAAACCTGCAAGTGCCTGGTGCAGTTTTCATCGTCCACTTTTCTAAGCAGGTGGAGGGCGCCAGAATCACCATTAGAAATCAGCACCCTCACACCAACCAAGGGCTCCACCTGCACGGGTGGTAGGAGAGAAGAGGAAGGCACCAAAATCCATATCTGCATCTTCCTTTTTATTTCCTAATCAATAAAAGATACTGCTACCCAGAAATACCAAAAAAAAAAAAAAAAAAAAACTTGACAGGAAACCATCAAATGATTACAGATTGGTCTTGACAATTAGAACTTTGGTGCCCAAAGCAACAAGACAAATTATTGTCACCTCTATTCACACAACTCTCTCTACTTTCACATCCACATCCATAAACCCATAAAGCTGGATTTGGGTGCTTAAACATAGAGGTCTTGTGCTATTGAGGTTTAGGTTATAAATTAGAAGACATTTCTTCTCAGAAAGAGTGGTCAGGCATTGGAATGGGTTGCCCAGGGAGATAGTGGAGTCACTGCCCTGGGGAAATTTTAGGAAAGGTTGGACATGGTGCTTAGGGAGATGGTTTAGCAGTTGACATTGGTAGTAGGGTGATGGTTGGACCAGATGATCTTGGAGGTCTTTTCCAACTGTAATGATTCTGTGATTCTATAATTGTATGAAATAAAGCAAAAATTCTTCTGTGCTCAGAATATCAGCTATGTATGTAGAAACTGAGAAGGAAATACAACTCCCTTGCAGTTTTTGGATTACAGTATCTCTGAGCACAAAGCAACAATAGCATAAATATTCACAGAGTGAAAAAGCACTTAAAATGACAGATGTTAGAGCTATGAATACAAAAACATTCAGTTTGTATCTAATTTTTCAGGACACATGATATCCACTGAACTATTTATCAGCCTGTGACAGAAAACTATACATAATTTCCTGTAAACAAGACAAGATGTCTAAATAAATTTTAGCACACACACACACACACACAAAAAAAAAAAATAATAATAATAAAAAAAATTGAATATTCATACAGAAAAGCATGTCAGCAGTGCTAGGAGTTTTAACAGAAAATTCATTCTAGAGAGGAAGGGAGCTTTAGTTTTCAAAAATTGTCTGTGTTTCCCAATAGTATGAAAAAAAAACCCTTCAGGATATAGAAACATCTCCAGAACTTCTGAAGTACTCCAGTATTGTTCAATATTTCACATAACAGTCGAAATGTAAAGAATGTGGAAAAATCTGTACTATAAAGACCTAAAGTGCTGACTCCAATTTAAAAAATACATAAAATCTATTAAGGCTTCAGGTAAGACTGAAAAAAACGCAATGTGAGATGAGAGGGGTCAGGCTAGCAGACCATGAAAATAAAAGATTTTTTACATCGATAAAAAGAAATTAAACTGGTAAGAATAAATTAGTTAATGACTAAAAAGTAAAGAAACTGTAGTTTCTAATGAAAGGCCTCATTGTTAGAAAACCTGATTGTTTAAAGTCACAGTTGGCAAAACAAAGGCACAAACAATGAAATACCGTACAATGAAGACTGTAAAAGTCTTAAAACTGCACAGACCATTACTAGTAAGTTATAGGAGGTATACAACACACACATATGCACATTACCAGGTGTAGATAATATGTGGCCAAGAGCAGCAACATTGTAAGAAAGGAGTTCACTAAGCCAATAAACATTATTAAAAAAAAAAAAAAAAAAAAAAAAAAAAAAACTTAAAAGCATTGAACATCAAAAAGTACCACTTGTGGTAATTACTACCCAGTGACTAACTCCAGATCACCATCAAAATGATGAACCAAAAAGGCATCCTGGGGATAAAAGTCAATGAGACAAATGTAAGCAATGATTAGCATAAATCTATAAAAACTCTTTGAATTTTCTCTATGAAATAATCACAGGACTCAGCAAATAACTTAGAATTAAAATTAATACAAGCACCATGGCACTGTGGAAAGGAGTGGAAACCGTCCAGAGGACTGAAGGAAGAGAAATGCTAGTTGGCGGGTTGGATGACAGTCTCAGAAGGGTTCTGCAGGGATCTGGGTTTAGGTATCTTCCTCTGTGATGAAGAAGGCAGTAAGCTATAAATTGCTGAAAGGCAGGTGCAGACATTAAAACCAGTGAATGTACAGGGCAGAATTACACCTAACATTTCCATCTACTTGTGGTTATTGCTAAATTCACAAATGGCATTAGCCTCTGTACAATGGAGAGACGACAGGTTATTTACACAACCCTAACCACAACACCACTCACTTCTTACCTTGAAACAAATATGAAGTCAGCAATAAGGAAGGAAATGGATTAGAGTAGTGAAATTACCTTGTCAGTTGGGATCATAGATTTATGAACAACATTTTCCTTCACCAGAAAGCGCACCTAAGAAACTAATACAAAACCATGTACAAGCACTGGGAGTGCATAGTGAATACTGACATCTTCTCCACAATGCTGAAATCTCTACATTCTTGATCTTTGCCCCACATAAACCAGCATCCAAGTCAGAATTTCTTCAATGGTAGTATTCCTCCCAACCCCTCCCCGCCTCCCCCCTAGCTTTAGTCAAATTTGGGACAACTACACAAATTACTTTGTGCAGCCTCATCATCACAAGGCTAATTATGCATTCTGTTATTGCGCTTTCCTTGAAATTACACCATAAACTCTTCTGGGCAAGATGCAAACCAGCTTCTGATTCACAACAAAATACCGGATGAAGATTACTAATTGGTGCACGTAATCCACACACAAAAAATAACCAGATACATCAGACAGACAACAGATTGTCCTTAAACTGTGTTGATTACTGTTCATTTTTCCCTTAGATGTGCCACTCTGCCTGCTTTAAGGCATACTAGCCTGCAGGACTTTTTGGTTTGGGGACTCCTGCTCCAGCCTTCCCAGTTCTGGTGGTTGTAAAGTACAAACTGTCAGACCATATGAGAAAACTAATCCGGAAATCCTGGCAACGTGAGTGGATTCTCCAGTCAAAACAGAAAAGCCTCTCTGGTTCTGCACCTAGCAACTGACTGAAGCACAGCAAGCTGCTGGAGTAATTTTGTGTGAATGGCTCAGTCTGCGCACTGAATCATTCACAGCACCGTCTGTAAAAGCCTCTGTTATTTCTCTTCTTTTTCCAGGACAGAGCTAAAGAAAATTCACATGAACAGGAGAAAGCAGAGTCAGTGCACTGCACTTCCTGGCACGCTGAGTGTTTCAAGGTAAATCAGCAGAGTCACTTGAGTTCAGGCTGATAGCACACAATTTCAAATCTTAACTCACACCCCGGGTAACCGCCCCATCTAATGCAAGAGTAACCATCATTCTCCTACTGAAGTATTTATCTTTATTTTACAATTTTAAAGTGACAGAGCTGAAATGAAGGATGGGCTGCACTATAATCTGAAAAGCCTAAAGAAATAGGAGTAAAAGTAGGTCCTCTGGTATCTCTGTAGAGTGGCATCATCTGCATCTTTGCAATTACTTTTCAAACAAATAGCCATGTCCCATTGTTTGCTCCACTACAGTGTTTGGAGTTTGTTGTGCCAGTAAAAATAAAAAATAAATAAAAGAACTACACAACCTGAGGTCCTGATCTCCTAATCCTGGAGAGTACTTTTGTATTAGACCCTGTTGTTCAGAGCATGCAAATATAATATTAATAAATAATAATCATCATTATCATAATCAACCTGTCATCCCAGGGGAGATTGCAGGTTCATATCCTAGATTACAGCTGAAGATCCTAAACACAGTGATTTTGTAAGCACTCACCGAAACCAGTACTGCTCCTAGTTTAACTACCACCAACTGCTTATGATGCTGTGCACAATACTTCAGATTTCCCGTTTAGAATGACAGTGTAATGAACACAGTTAACATTTCACAAAATTTCACAAAATTAGTATCAGAGCTACAAAACATATCTTCAGTCATTCATAACACCTTTTTTTTGTTTTTTTTTTTTTTTCTTTTTTGTTTGTTTGTTTGTTGTTGTTGTTGTTGTTGTTTGTCTGTATTTTTGAGAGCAGAGATTGCATCTATTCCAAAACCCATAAAGCATCCCAGGGTGTTGAAGTCCACTACCCCTGCTATTAGGACCGCTGCCTGAGAGCAATCTGCCCTGTGCCACTGAACGTTTATCCTGAGTGATTCCCAGGCAGCTCCTGGCAGATAGAATGGCCCAGGAACCATTCCCAAAAGGCAGCTCACATGCAGCCTACTCTGCTCCACAAACAACATTTCAACAGCCTCCATGCCTGGAAACAACACACATGCACCAATACAGCCTGAACTTCCTGCATCAATTTCGATAGGATTTCACTATTAATACTAAAATTGTTACTGCTTGTTAGGCTCCTTAGACTTAAATTATTAAATCCTGCTCTAAATTCTCCTGACAGTGTTTGGGCTTGGGGAGGTAGGGGGATTGTTTTGCAATCCCCTTTCTTACTTGCTTCTGTTGCAGTTACGTGAAAGACCAACAAAAATGAGGGCATACAGACTGATTGTATAAAAAAGGTTTTATGCAGTTTTGTCAGAAATATGAAAGTCATACTTGCAACACACTCCCTTGTACAGTAAGCTTGTATGTTACAACATCAATACAAAAAGGGAGAGGTGCAAATCTATAATATTATTTTTTTTTTTTTAAGCACAATTCTCTTCAAAAAGAGTTGCTATGGGAAAAATATAATTGTGAGACCATATGTTTGGGAGGAACAAATAATGTCTTCAGCCCAGATTGTTTACTTCTTCTAGAGTTTAAGTAAGCAAGGGAGAAATAACAAGTGCTTTTAATGAAGATGTTGACTCATTTAACATTTTTCCATAGGAAGCTTTTAAAGAGCAATCATTTTGCTGCCACTTAAGACTCACTTAAGTTTTGTATTGTAACAGTCTTGAATAGACAGATTTCCAATTCTTGCAGCTTTAGGAGTTACTTGTATTCATGAACCTTTCTGCTGAAAAATAAGTCGTTGGATATAGCTCATATCTTCTCGTTTCTTGCTGTGATCAACCTTGAGAAATATGCTTACCATTACACATATTTGTATGATCCATTTTATCTCAAGTTTCCAGCTCTACTTTCACTCAGGGCAATTATTTCCTCTAAATGTAACATTAGTAGAATATTGACGTATGCTCTTCGTTCCTGGGTCCTTCTTTATCGAGTTACTCAGTAACTCCCATGAACAGCAACCATGAAACGCGTGATTGCTATTCACACTTGGCCTACTACTGAAATAGTTAACCATGAACAGCAGCTACCTTGACTGAAGACTGAAACAGCAAGAGCTGATTATTCATTCACCTCCATCAAAATCAAAGTATTAAACCCTGAAAAGAGGAAATCAGAAATGCTTTTTCTGAGCTGAGTGCCTGTAGCTGGAAAGAATAAAATAAACTGAAAGTGGAGGAGGAAAAGAAGAAAGAATGTTTGTATGATTTTCTTTTTCATTTTTATGCCAGAAAGAAAAAGATTTAGTATTAATTTAATTGCTATGGAATTATTACAATTGTGTTTTCATTACTAGACAAGGAATTAAAACAGAGTAACAAGAAGGTAAGCCAATCTGGACAAAAAGATAATTTGCAAGGTCTAGAAAAGGGCACTAAGAATGCAAGATTAGAGAGGAAAATGAGGCATATTAAGCAAACAACCAATGAAGGAACAGACAGGCAGCTTTAGCGAAAGGAAGCACTATGAGGAGATATTTTCCATATGTAGCAGAGAAAGACACAGAAGAACTCATGTGGTTACAGCTTAACTTTAACAGGAAAAGGAGAGAAAGATTATCTGGATGTTAAGAACCTTGCCAACAGGTTGATATTATCCACACCAGAGGCTGGTGAAAAGGGGGTAGGGGGTAGGGGCAACAAAAGAAAAAAAAAAAGGGGGGGGGGGGGGGGCCCAAGAACAAGATAAAGAAAGCCATTTCCAGTATGTTTGATTTAATGAGCCAAAATATCCAAAAGGACAGAGACCTTTACTACAGAAAACAGCATTTTTGTTGGAGAAAGAAACAACCTCTCATCTTCCCAACCCAGCTGATTTTTTTTGAGGTATAACAATAAAATCAGCTACCATTTTTCTCATTCTCTAAATGTGTAAACTTTATACTTTTTATATACCGTCAGTTCCAGAGGACCAGCAACATCCATACAGGCAAATCCAGATCTCCCTAATTGTCCTTCCCACAGAAAAGGCACACACCTCTTCTCTTATTTTTAAAGATAATTTCAGGGACATTCATGTATTATATTGAATCATTCGTGTATTTTAAGGAAAATTCAGTCTAGGCAAAGCCAAGCAAAAAGTGAAAACACAGTACTTCCTTAACAGTGATTCACTTGGGCTCTAATCTTGGGCCAACTGGTTCTGCCAAACGACCGCTTTCTCAGCTGCTTCATGTATTATGTCTGTATAAAGGCACTGAAGATGCTTAGACAGATGAGAGCATCTCAAGGCGCAAGAAGGCTAACTCTCATTAAGAGATGCTAATAGCCCAGTCTAGACAAACAAGCACATGAAGTTCATGCAAGCAGAAAGCACGCTGCGTCTCGCAGGAGACACTCTCCAACAAACCAACAATTTGAAGTTTGGAGAGCTAAGCTGTCCTACACTGCATTATCCATTTTCCAGTTGCCTTTTGTTATTCCTACAGCTGCACTCCTACTGCTCAGCCAGTGCCCAAATGTGCATGGCAACAAAAAACATAAAAACGTTGTCTCAAATCTATTAAGAAAAAGAGAAAGGTGGGTAAAAGTGAAAAGATTATACCAACGTTTTCAATCAGTAACTACCCTTTTAGCTTGTCACTGTTAACTAGCTACTTCATGTACAAATACCTGCTTTTTTCATACTTTTCCTCCCACATTGCAGCACCAGGCCCCAACAATACCTTGAAATACCAATACATTGAAATATTGGACTACACTGTTTGTGCTTACTGAAATGTATGTTCTTCTTCAACGCCGGATCAGGCCAGTCCTTAAGCACATGGGTAAGTAGCCCATCTTTTTATATTAGCAACAAAAACGCGAAGGAAGACGCCAACTACAATCTACAGGAAATACACAAGTAAAATGAAAAGTGAGAGCACTGTCTTACCAATACAGGATTTTCAGACTTTATTAAAAATCTAACAACACAGAGTGTGGAAGCAAAACTAATTCAGCATTGTTAGTAAACTTCATCCAACACAAAAGCAATTCAACTGTAGCTTAGTATGTATTGGATAAAGTCCTGCATAAGCCAAAAAATTTAATATTTTCATTTAAAAATAATTAAAAGAAAACGGGAGAGTTTGTGAAGTGGTAGCAACACATTAGCATTACATGTAGATACGTGCTTCTCCCCTACCTGGAATACAGCAAGCACTGTTAAGATACCACTGAGCTTCACAAACACTTATCAAAATCCATCCAGATAAGCTAATTACTTCATTTATAAGTAAGAGCTCATAACACCCTAGTAAGTTTCTAGTAACACCTTCCACTCACTGTTTCACTTTCAGCCCTGGAAGAAGCTGAGAGCACATCTGTAAGTGCTACTGAAAAGAAAACACATTACTGCAGATTTAATCGAACACATGAAATGACAACAGAGGTAGGTTTAACCCACAGTCTTAGCTTAATTATGCAGGCTTTTCACCTGCACCTCTCACCAAGTGCACCTGTTGCGATTGTACAATTAGAGGCACAGAGTTAAGAATACAAGCCGTAGTGTGCGTCTTTTAAAATACATCAAGAAAACACAGCACAGAGTCTCTGCTCACTTGCATCCCCTTCCTTATCTCGTCTTACTATTTTGAACCTTTCCAGCATCATCCCTGCAGCTCAAGGCGCTTGCTGGTTACGGCTCTGACATCGCTTACAGGATAAATATAAATTCACTAAATCTCCTGCCTGCTGTCTGCATAATCCCTTAACCTCTCGCTTCCCGCAGCCATGGTTCTTTGCCTTGTTCTCATCTCCGGCCCCTCTGCTTCATTCATTTTGCAGGCATGTTTCCTTTTTCCACTAATTTTCCCAAATCATGAACATATTCAGCACATCTTCACAGTGAGATTCATTTCCCTGTGGACACTGCTCTTCTACTGCACAGCCTGCTTCAGCATGTTGCACTGTTTTCTACACTTCATTGAGGGATGAGAATTTTAAAAAGAGTTCTTTGGTAAAAGAGATTTCTATTAAACTTATCATCTGTTGGCAAGATACAGACAAAGAAGAAAATATTAAGCAAGAACTTAATATTCTGATTTTCAATGTGTTAAAAAAAGAGCCAGAGAGAACAGTGCGCGGTACTAGCCAAACTACAGGCAGCAGCACTCACACTGCACAGCAGCTGATCCTGCATTAGGAGTAAGAAAGCACAAGGCCGTCTTATGCTGCTGGATCATCCCTGGCAGAAGTAATGACCCTTCTCAGACTTCACCTTCATTTTCAGCTAAGGGCTAAGAACAGACAACAAGTAAACCGAAGCTTTGCTCCACTTGTTTTCGCCCTGATTTCTACACCACTTTCTTAAAATTATGGCTCCCTCCTGCTCAAAAGTGGGACACATCCAGAACTTCCAAGTTTGTTCTTCTAAATGACAGTGAATAGTCATTTAGATGGATTTAAAAGGAAAAAATAATAAAAATTAAATTAAATTTAAAAAAAAGTAGTGCAGCCAGATGATATTTTGGGGGATATCTATACAGATTTTTGTTTGGGGAAGTTCTTACAAAGCAACGCCTCTGACATTATAAAAGCTCCACAACGATGCAATAATTTTACGTATGGGCTGACTGCTGCACAGGGAGATCTAGCCATATAGTATTTCTACAAACAAACATAGAGAAGGCAAAGTTCACTACTGTTGCCATTAATAAGCTCCAGCAGAGGGAAAAGATCATTCATGCCAACCTCATTTCCAGTTTAGTAAAGCTGGAACTGAACAGCTCAAGGAGTCAAGTAGAACTTTTATTAATTTTAAAACTGAATAACATATTAAATGTCACATTTTTCTAGATAGGGGCTTTTTTTTTAACTTCTTACAGAGAAATAAATGTAGCGCTGTAGTGGTTCCTAATACATGCTTACTCATAGCTTAAAAAAATTAACAAAACACTAGTAGCATGCTCAAGAGACACTTCAGTTAAACGTGGTATACTTAAGCCCACACCTTATATCAAGCACACAAGTGGAACCACCAAAGGCAGGGTGTACTCACTTATTTAATAACAAACATGCTACCATAACAGGACCCTGACAGCTGGCTTTACTCACTACATAAGCACAAGTAATGTGCAGAATAAGCCAGGAAAAAAAAAAAAAAAAAAAAAAAAAGAGAGTTTTTTCCTTACTATTAACAATGTTTAGGTTACTGTCAGCAAAAGGTAAACTAGATGCATGAAGTTTTTGCATTAAGCCTGCAAAAAGAGTAAAGTGTTTGGTATCTCAGTGACTCAGAAAATAAGTATCTCATTAGTCCCTCCAAAAAGGAGGTTTTCTTGCTGCTCCAGTCACACTTCCAGTAGCTCTGAAGACCTACTTCCCCCACTGCTCTCCTTCAAGCCTTGGTTCTGCACTGCATCAGGCAATCTGCACAAGCAGGTCACCTCTCCCTTTTGCAAACAGGGGCAGACAGTGGCCGCTGGCCCTCTAGGTGGTTTTTCATTACCTCTCTGTTTCAGCCGTGCCACTACAACTTCACCTTAGTGCTGTTGTAAGACCGCGCGACACACAGGTCCCATGGAAGCTTCACAAACAAGCAAAAGACACGGGGAAAATAAACGTCACCACAAGAATTAGTTTAGCATCCCTCGGGCCCCAGCCCGTCACTGTGCCTGTCACCACGTCAGCTAATTTGCAATCATGAAGTCTCTCAGACGAAGAGGACGACATGCTGAATCCCGACCCCTGAGCAGGGAACCTAGCCTTGGGCGACTTGGTGACCTACATGGCAGTCGTGCAGCTCAGTAACTAGTTGGCTGGAGCCTGCAAACGTGTGATTCATCTCTGATTCTCCCCACGCCACCCCGCATGCTGTCACTGGACTGCTGGCTGCAAAATGCAGTTTCCATAAGCTGGCACTGTCAGCCTCCTATGTAGCTGAAGTGCTGCTTTGAAAGGACTTTAATATTAAAAAGAAAAGTGTATTTTATGTTCCTACGTAAGCACTATGAAATTCACACAGCTGAAGTACAGATATACATATATATGCTGCACCTGACCCCATCTCTTGCCTGCTCTTCCCAGTGCTACCTCCCAACATTTTAGCCCAGAAATTGACTGCATGTTTTGCAGGGTCCGAGATCAACAGTGCATCCACAAATACTGTAATTAGCAGACACCTCAGCACTGGGGTGGTGCTGGGTACCATGTGTGCAAGCCAACTGCTGGAAAGATACAAATGAAAAAGCAGGAGCTGGCGAAACTTGGAGGGCTAGCACGCAGCATGCCATCAGCTACACAGAGAACCACTCAGACTCTGCCTGTCTCACATCTGTTCCCCCTGAAAATGCACAGCCAGAATTTCACTGTTCTTTACTGCAACCTGCGTCCTTAAGACACTCTGTTGGCATTTCACAGTGTTGTAGAATTAGGCTTTCTTATCCTCTTAATGACCAAAACACAGCTGTCCAACATGTTCCAGTTGGCACAACCCTGGCATCTCTGCTGCTAACCCAGCAGCACATCATCTGGGCTATTTTGTCCCACTGAATATGCATGCATCAATAATGCATAGGTACAACAAACTCACTACTTTTTTTTCCAATCACTTATATTGTGAAAGCTCCTAGCGAGTTTCATCCATGTTACAAAGTTCAAATACAGATCTGTTCAAGAGGCTAAAGTTAAAAAGTTGACTGGTTTGGGGTTTGTTAATGTCTAGTGTCTCAACAGTTACACGTGTATTAGAGGATAAATAAATAGTACAGCTAAGTTACATCTCCTCTGTATATACGTAAGGGGTACTGACCTGTACATAGGATTAAGCAGTTTGAAGCAAGGGAAAAGAGCAAAATGTAACTCAGAACCAGGAACTGTCCTCATTTAAGTTGTGTGTTTCTGTCAAAGTGGCCAAGAGCAGAGTACTTCCTTATATTGTGATCTGTACTTACATGCTGGAATTTCAGCCTGAAAGTCGCAAGAAAAAAAAAAAAATGCACCATTCCCACCTTTTATATATTTTTGGAGTGCCGATTCGAGAAATACAGTTCTAGATGAGTTGATAATAAAATCAGATTTTCAGGGTTAGCCTTAGAACCAGAATAGTTAATGCATGTTAAACTGTGGCACAGAACACAGTTCCCCCGTGTGCCTTAGTAGTGGAATGGGCCACAACAACGCAGCACAACTCAGCCAGCTCTGAGCTCACTACCTCACCTTGCACAACAGAAAATGTAACGTAATGGCTGGGTTTTTGTACCCCGTGGGCATCAAAAGGGCATACTCTTTAGCACAAGCAAGTCTGCTGAGCACCTTAAATCTACAGAGCTGTAATGCTCCACACCATCTCAGATTCTTACTTTAAAGGGATAAATTTTTGAAGATATCAGAGAAGTTATGCGAAGCTTGCATTGGGCTCTGAGAAAATCCTCTGAAGGCCATTCTGCTTCTTACACATTAAAGCCATGATCTCATAACCACGCTATTAATTAGCGAGAGCATTACCATGATATGGGTACAAGATGTTTCAGTTATTTCCTGTGACTTCCAGGCTCTGTACTGACTGAGTGTCACTGCCTTTAAATGGCCCCACCAAAACTAACAAAATAAGGAACTTGGTTCAAGCGGAAAGGTAGCTTGCATCTCACGGCACTTTATTTTTCAGATGCAGTTGGTCTTTGTACAAGACTGCCGGTGTGGCTTAAGGCAGTGGGTGTCTCATCCTATCACGGGGGAAAAGAGAGCAGGGGAAACCAACTGCGAGTGCAGAACAACTCTGCAGAAGACCACTCGCGGTTCCTCACCTGGCCACCAAGCTCACCTCGGTGCCTCTGCTGATGCCCCCGAAGCGCCGGTCGGAGCAGCCCGGTTCCTACCGCGAGTTTGGGTCTCATCAGCAGCCTGCCCGGCACTAGCAAAACACCCGCACGCCACAAACGCTGCCCACCCCCTGAACCCCACCGGCTGCTCGCCTCTGCCCCCTTCACCCTTATTCCCCGCGGGGACGGGGGGCACCACGGGGTGGCGGCACCAGGGGATTAGTGTCGGGGACCACAGCAAAGTTGCCTCCCCGCGTACAGCTCCTGGCATCTAAAGCCTTCCGGAGTGGGCTGGAGTTACCGCCAGCGTCTCACCGGGAGCTGGGGGGGCTGTGAGGACATGGTGCTGCCCCCCGGGCTCCGCTCGCCCCCGCCAACACCACGGGCCTCGCCCCCCGAGCCGGGCTCTGCTCCCCGTCCCCTCCCCAGAGGAGCCCCCGGGGCGCCTCCATCCCCGTTCCCCCTTCTCGCCTGGGCGGGCTCCGGCCAAGACCAAGACCAAGCCAGGAGCAGCCGCAGCCCCAGCCCCAGCCCCAGGTGCGGGGGGCGAGGAGCCGCCGGTGCCGGTGCCGCGCCCGGGCCCTGCGCCCCCGATGCGATGCGATCGGATCCGAGCCGAGCCGATCCGCGCCGCCCCTCTCCTGCCTCTCCCCGCCGGCACCTGGATGTGGCAGGAGATCTCGGAGTCGTCCAGCAGCCGCACGGTGCATTTCATCTCCGGGCTCAGCGACCTGATGCTGGAGCTCCGGAACCGGATCATCCCGGCCGCCCGCCCGCCGCCGCCGCCGCCCCGCAGGCAGCCGCAGGGGGCCAGCCTGCAGCGGCGCCCGGCCGACCGCGGCACGGCGCGACACGGC
>NC_048926.1:42956548-43028422 GCF_011077185.1 Oxyura jamaicensis
AGGGGGGTCCGCTCCCCTCTGCACCCCCCCTGCCCGTCCCCCCGGTCCCGTCGGTGCCGGCTGGTTGGGGGAAAAAGCGATGCCCCAACCCCCTTCCTCGCCGCAGTGCCCCCCGAGGGCTGGGGACCCCCCCGGAAGGGTCCCCCCCAGATGTTCAGGTGCTCGTCCCCCCGCGCAGCCTGCCCACCCCGTGGGGCTCCGGGTGTCCCAGGGAAGTGTGTGTGTGCCTGGGGAGGGGGGATAAATCAGGGATGGCCAAGCGAGGTGGGTGTGCTCTCAGGAGATGGGGAGCGTAATGCAAGTTCGCTTAACAGCGCGAGTCTTGGAAACTTGTCTCCTCGGGGAAAAAGACTGGTCCATTAGGGAGGAACTGTCTCATCCCATTTGTTGTGCAAGTGGGAAAGAAAACACATCACCTGGTGGCTTCACTAATTGTGTTGGCCATCATAAAAGGATGTGTGCGTATTTCCAAACCCTGTAGGTTGTGCAGGAACCAAGCACCAAAGCTGACAAGTCTTAGAACGGGGGATCAGCTCCATGTTGAAAAAGGGGTGCATCCTTTCTCAGTGTGAAACGAAAAGCAGACAGTGTGACATGGGGTGTGACTGAAATCCCACAACGAGTGCTGATGGCTGCACACAAGGGGTGCTCCACTCATTTTGCCTCGCTATCCTTGTTGACCTATAAGCTTCCATATTCCGTAAATAGTTCTGCGTGAATGTAACAATCTTTGGAAAATCTGCTGAAAAAAAGCCTAAGCACCGCTACTCAGGTAAACTTGTCCTTTGGCTTTCTGCTGGACTGGTAGCAGCAGGAAATACAGACAGCCACAAGCAAATGAGAAGTACCTAGGGCTCATTACCGCCTGCTAATACATATGCAAAACCCTTAAATGTGGAACATAAAAGAAGAACTGTACATACATGCTTCTCGTAAAAGATAAAAGCTTCCAATTGTGTAGTGTACAGTGAAGCCAACCAGTAAGTACCCGAAACAGGTTATGATCTTCAACAGCCACAAATTCAAGAAGATGGTCATTACATTACACTTCTTGTCCTACCGTCCTGCAGCATGGGAGCTCAGTAGATGTGTGATATTTGCCCACACATGTGGACTGACTTTGAGGCAACAGATTTTCCTACCTACAATGGAGAAGGAATCTGTTCTTTCTATGCCAGATATGTTACCTTTCCCTCCTGTCTCCCCAGCGTGCCTTTCTCCATCCATGAAAGAAACAAGGAGGGAGCTGAGCCAATGATGAACTCAGGTTTTAGGCATCAGGTCAAAGTTTACCATTGTCAGAGGGTTTTTCGCTCTACTCTCAGAACTACGTGGAGAGGACCAAGCTTCCCAAGGATTCTTGGTGTTACAAACACAGTGATGACTGCAGTGCAAAATACACCTCTCCACGCTGGCTCTTACATGGTCAGCAACTAGCCTGTACTGACAGCAGCACAGCTGCAAGGAACAGAGCTCAGCAGCTGGTTTGAAGACAGACCACTTGTGTCTTTTTGACACTTTATTTGCTTTTGTGATCTGCTGTACCATGTGGACTTGAGGTGCTTGGGAGCCCTGTGAGACAAGTAACAGATTTTGCTGTCTCAGTTACCACAGAAAAGTAGTCACTACTAGCACAGAATACAGCAGTTGTCTAGCACATCACCAAGTAAATGAAACAAACAGAGGAAAAAAAAAAAAAAAAAAAAGCAATGCAAACAAACACTCTACCCCATTATTACTGCAGGATGTCAACCCATCAGCTGGATTTTGCATCAGATCAGGACAGCAATCTCATCCCACTTCAAAAAGCATTATGGGCCTTTTTTCCCCAAAATCTTAAATGATTCATACAATTTCAAATTACACAGAAAAGCCCACAAATATATTTCAAGTGCCAGGCTTGACTGAGCACACCCTTTTCTACCACATCTCAGAAGCTAGACAGTCCTTATGGAGGTAGTGTATGGAAAGATCACCCCAAAAGTCAAGTACTCCAGGAACTGACATTAAATAACATGGCTAGCATTAGAAAACATGAAGGTAGGTATAGAAATGAATTCAGGTACCACTAAATGCTGAGGGGATGGAGAAGTGTAGAACAAAATATCCTGCTCCTATGCTGATCCATTGCTGGAGCAATGTGATGTGGGGGCACAGTGCCATGCACACGTGGCTGCAGGAAGAGGGGCTGGTAGTTAGGTGTCTGCTTGAAATGTGTCTGAGATTCACCAGTCCCAGGGCTGCCACCAATCAATATAATAGCTGCATTTTCATTCTTTGTACATCTAACTGGTCTCTGAATTAATTTTGCTTAGGGACGAATGCTTCTGGATAAGTAAGCCTATGCTTCCTATTTGCTTAGGAATTGCTGCCAGCTAAGAAGTTAGGCTCAAGGGCAGCAGGCAGCACTAATGAGTTTGAGCAGTACTTTGATTTCTGCATGGTTCTGCGTGGATTCAGATTACAGAATACAGAAGTCAAGGGCTTCTCCTTCAGCAACTGATCATCACAGCAACTTCAGCTCTTTCAGTTAACGTTTATAATTTTAACAAATATGCACACACACATATTTCCAAATATTCAAAGATTAACCCATAAATGCAATTGCCACAGCTTTAAGCACTCCTGCCTTGGGTCAGATCTTGGGCTGTAGCACAGGTAGAGCAGACACACAATTCAGTCCCCTTGCAGGGGCACCTGTGTGACACCCTTACCTCCTTCCCCTAGGCTCACACCTACCCATCGCTTCAGGCCTGGGCCTCTCACAAGGTTCTTGCAACCAGGCCATACAGCAAGTAGACAGGGCTACATGTCTTACAGATCACAGTGCCACAAGCAAAAAGCAGCAACTTCATTAAAATAAATTGGTACAGGTTAGATGAGAACCAGCTAGCCATGAGCCAATATTTTAGGCAGCCCTTTAAAGTTAGCTGTAGCTAGAGATCTTTTGCTCTCAGAATCAAAGGTTCACAGGAAATCTAGCTTTCTGCGTTGTCCAGACATCCAATTGTGCAGAAGGTTTGGATCATTTCTGAAGGACCCAGTTCATGAGAAAAACTCCTTGTCCATAGTAAGGCTCCAAGTTTCCAAACACTTGTGCATATTACTTTGTTTTCCTCTGTGGAATTGCCTTTGAGACATGCTATATATGTGTAATACATATGCAGGAACCAAACCTAAATTAGCAATGAGCTAATAGAATAGAGGTGGGTATACTGGGCATCACTCAAAGATGATTACAAAGAAGCTCTTCAAATGTTTTTATACAAAGAGATCCCACATTTGCTGGAGACTCTTGTTTCAATCTTAAGTAAGCATTTGGAGAGAAGGAAAAAAATCACCTTATTGCAAAAAACAACTGTGAAGAAAACACAGCTTTTTTATATGGAAATAGAAGGACTCTTACATCTGAATACAACACCAGTACCTTGGAAACTATATATAAAATATTAATGCATATTTCTATAATGCTTATTACTGTACTAACCAACCCTAAGAGTATTTAAAGAAACATAATTTACAAATAACAAATATTTACATTATTTACGTAGCCAAAGTCCTACTGATTGCAATGAGGGCCAAAACTTTAACTCATGTAGGGTTTCTGCTTCCTATCATATTCCAAAAACATTGCAAGTTAATTGTATGAATGAGATCTGAAAAAATGATCACATTATTTGACAGAAGCACCAATGTACCCAGGATTCTCATGTTTGTATTACAAAGGCAACATTTATTTTGATTCAAGCATGATCTCACAAATCCACTAAAACTGCAGAGCTATTAGTGAAATAATCGGCCACAACTACACCAGCAGAAAGTAACCAGCAGGGATGTACCACTGCCTTCATGGCACTCCTCACCTACAGTCACACACATGGCTCAAAGGGGGCGAGTCAGAAGAATGCACTTTCTTCCCCTGCTGAAGCTTAGCAATCTCTGCAGAGATTCAGGAAATGCTGAAAAAAGCATTTCAGAACTCCATTCCCGCAGAGAGAGATGGACTGAATTTACTGTGCAAACTTCTGAGTAAACTTCCTGCAGATGTCACCTGCAAGCACAAGTATCTATCAGCATTTATCTGAGTTAAACCATATCAGAAACATCGTGTTTGAAAGTTGCTTACTGGAACAAACTTTCCACTGATTTTAATCCGCTCAAGCCAGCGACCATGAGGGTAAATGTCAGCTCAGAGCCTTTGGCTCAGAGTGTACAAAGTCACTCAGACAATTATCACAGTTCACTGGGTCCTAAGGCTTACAAAGACATCCCTACCAATGGGGACAGAAACATTTTTTTGGTACACTCCCTTTTCAGGGAACATATAGTCCTCTTTTTGTAATATAATTGTCAGGAAAACTACATCAGTCAGTGCACTCTCTTACGGTTTCCTGTACTGCCCTTCTCACTTCTCTGAGGGCTCTGTTCCCAAATACTGCTCTCACTATTGGCTCTTTACGGCTGCTTTCAGACAAGCAATGCAGCAAATTTCCATGCTTTTTAAGAGCCCCAGAGAGACCTTGCCCCTCACACCAGTGGAAGACTAACACATTTTACATGTAACAAAACTGGTGGCTTCAGGTGCCTGTAGTTAATTAATTATCTAAAGAAACCTGATTATCTCTTGCTGAACACAAAGGTAGCTACCGCATCCATGTATCTCACTGGTGTATGATGAATTAGCGTCGTATCCCATAGAAAAAAAAAAACAACAAAACACTAAAAATTTAGGAAAAATAATAATAATAATTCTACCTGTGATTAATAATCCAAATAAATCTACTCTGCATCTCTGGACCAAGCTGAAAATCAAAGCTCTGCGTTCCTGTCTGTTTCTGTAAAGAGATGAAGAATATGGCAATGCACGTCATATAGCATTTGCCCATCAAAAAAATTACTGTAGAGGTATGTCTGCAGACACTGTTGGCAAATGAAGAAAAGGCATATTGCCCTGCTTCAGCAGGAATTGTTCCTCCTGTTAAAAGTACTTATCTAAATGATAGTGTCATAAGGCTCTGGTTCAAAATAAAAGTCAACTGTTTTCAGTGACTGAACTCTAGTGTTGTTAGGAGGATAAAAACAACACCAAAAGTTGATCATTACTGTAACACTAACAAAAGTTATAAAATAAGTAAAAACTACAGCAACGCAAGCTAACCTCCTCAGAGACAGGCTTTGAAGAGCTCTCACCACCCCCCAAGCCTTGCTTACTGAGCACACTGTAACCCACACCACACAAGTAACACCCACCAGACACCTAACTGGTATTCTCTTTTCTACTGGTCTTGTTACAGGGTACAGTATGACTGCTGCTGGGCAGCACTGGCTTGCAATAATGTTCTGCCTCCATGGCTGCTGCACAAGAATTTTCAAATAGCTGAAAGTACTTAGCTTATTTTGGGCCATTTTAGTGTTCCTTTTCTTCTTTTGTGTTATTCTCATTTCTAATACTTCTGTCATGCAATTTGAATTTTACATACCTTGTCTTCACTGATAGTTGTCTAACTTCAAATGTGCATAAAGCACTTTTCCAAGCTGGAATGATCCCCAAATTTGGGCCCTGGATAGGTAATCAGGTTTAAATCACATCAAAGTCCAGAAAATAAAGCTTCTCCTTTGCATATAAATCAGGTTCCTTGTACATTCTGAGAACAAATTAAGGAGTACAGGAAGAATGCATGCCATTTGCAACAGGTATTTCAAGTTTGCTAATCTTGCCAACATCTAACTGGAATCTGTTATTAAAGCAAGTAGCACCTTGGTTTTTAAATAATCATATGCAACCATATTTAGTTTCTGATACAGCTGCCTTTATAGCTTCTGATTTTTGTCACTAATTCCTTTCCAAATTACTTTAAGAACTATTGCTTCTAATTGATTTGAGTCTTTAATTATGCAAAAGCTAATAAGGATGGGATTTATATTTAGTTACCTTTGTTGCTAAACTTGTGAGAGTTACGCTCTGTGGCGTAAGAGTGAAGTATGCTTGTAAATGATCGCAGAATGAAGGCTTGACTATTCAGGAAAGAGATGTGGACAAACCAAATGCAAAAAGACATCAGACACAATAAGAGAGCACACTTCAAAGCACTTACTGCTAACTGCTCAATAATTGTCGTTTAGACTCACTTTTAGGAGAAACATTTTAAGGTTTTTATTTTTGCCTTTCCACCTTCAAAAGCCAGCAGGTGGCTACATTTTCATAATGCCTTGAGTGCTTTCAAAATTAATGGTTCCACATCAGTCTACTCTGTTGCTATTGTAAAGCCATCCTGAAATATGCAGCACACAACTTTTACACTCTAAGAGTAAGAGGACAAGTACAAGATGAGAAGTTAAAATAATAAATCTGTTGCAGAAGCTGTAGTTCCAGTGGAAGTGAGAAGCTTTCAAAGTGATCTGGGAGAAGGTGGTTATAATCTCATTTAGACTGGAATAAAACCTATAGAGCTCTGCTGATGTCCTCTTCAGCTGTGCTCAGTTTATTTTTTAAGAGACTAAAGAAAATAAATTCTTCCCATAAGGCTGCAGTCTTTATCTCCAGTCTGCCTTTGCAATAACACTGAGATTGCTCAAGATCACACGTGTCTGGCCTGCTAGCAGTAGCTGTGCGCTCACCACGAGCATTCTGTGCAGCCTTCCACACCCAAGCAGAAAGATGCAGTTATTTTCCTAACTGTGCTCCAGAGGAGCACAAAAGAGTCAGATATAATGCCTTGGCTTTCACAGTCACTTTTGAATTCCACTATTGCAGCTGTGGTTGTTACTGTGGACTGAAAAAAGTGTAATTTTCCCATTTTTTCCACACTCTCAACATGGCAGATAAATAGCGTGTTATTTTATAACCTCAAGCTTTCAGACAGATTTTGATTGTTGAGCACTTCCCAGGAACCCGTATGTTAATGCACTGATTTTGGACAGGTCATGTGGAGAAATTTTTATGCGGGAAAATAGACTTTGACTTCCTGTATTCAATTAAGTTTGGCAAGGGATGACATTGTAAAATTTACTTCGTGTTCACAGCCCATAATATTAAGATGTTTTCAAAGCCTATGGAACTATCAAGTAAAAAGACAACTAGTCTTCCACCGCGTGTTTACAGCAGCTTTCTTAAAAGTGAGCTGTGTAAACACAGTACAGCATTTCCTGTGTTGTTGCTGGAAAAATAAAAAGCAATTAGCAATAGCTTCTGTGTTTAGAATCATGTGCATTAAACAGCAAAACGATGTTTTCTTAGGCTTCTCTATATAGAAATCATTGAATTCCGACATGCACAGGCAGGTACACATTGTAACAGGTTATAAAGTATTGCATTCTTTTACCTGTCACTAGATCAAGTAACATTGTTGTTCCTTCAGCTTCACAGGCAAGTTGAGAACACACTTATGTGACTTAGAAGCTACACGGTGAAGTCACTCCAATTCCCTTTTACCTGTGTTTTTGGTTTTGCAACCCAGAAATATATGAGAAGCTATTTACCACTCAGATTTATTATTTCATGCACAACACACCCTATGGCACTGCACTTCAGTATGAAAAAATGGAATAAGGTAGCATGTACAGATACTCTGTGATCTTTAACACCTGCAACAGCTTTGGTTTAATTTGTTGATCTCATATTGCTGAAAACATGGCAGATTCATCAGACTGATTCTTTGTTCTCAGTGTCAGTAAATCCTGTTGGGCACGGAGAGCCACTTCGTACCAAGTGCTGTTCAACCTCCCACGTGGATATTTAGTACATGAGCAAAAGGAAAGAACTTTAGACAATTTTTGACTTACTTTGCATTACATAGAATGAATTGAAAATTGTTTGTATAGTTTTGATTTATACATACAAAGTTTGAAGCTGGTTTACTTCATAGTGAGGACTAAATAAGCTCTTTCACTAACACTTCTTACAGTGAACATATCATATTAACACTCTTTAGGTTGTGTTTACAGTCGATATATATACAGGATTTATTTTAAACCCATAAAAGCAATTTTGAACATTAGCTGCTTGGAAATCAATCTTTTTCCTCTTTAATATTCAGGAAGTTGAGATTACCCAACGTATCTGAGCTCACTTTTATAAGAAATAGATATCCACGACTCTAGGTGTTCCTGACAAGTGTTAAGAGGCCGAAGCCTGTGCACTTTTATAGTAGTTCTCCATTTCCTTGAGATATGTTTCAATTAGGAGTTAGCAACAGGATGAGCATGCCTGATAGGGAGGAAAAGAAAAAAAAAAAAAAAAAAAAAAAAAAAAAGAGAAAAAAAAAACATAGAGTAAAAAAGCATACTGCCAGAAAAGCTAGAATTCTCTAACTTATATTTTACATGACAGTTCTCTAAAATTAAGCAATTAATTTAAGTAGATGATTTTTAACTTCCACACCATCCGTATTGAACAATTAGTCAAAGCAGAGAGATTTAGAAAATGTCTGATAATATTCCAAAATGCCATAAAATAGACAATATATGTAATTTTAAAAGTGAGTATTGTAAAATACATTATCTGGAAAAGTCTTCAGGAGCTAGAAGCATGTGATGAGTTTTCTGATAGGCATTCTTGAGTTTTTGTCTTTTTAAAATTCCTGACTGTTTATTCTTCAACATTATGTCATAATTTCACCTGTTACTAAATATTGTAAATAAAACATTGGAAGATATTTACATTCCATTGTCTCCTGTTTTGGTTATGTGAATGTACCTTGGAATTCATGAAACCATGCAGCTTATCTGTATAGCTACATCAAAGATTCAGAATCAAGTTATGTATTCTGCCAACATTGTAGATAACAAGAATTTTTAATAGTAGAGAGAAGGCACCCATGCCAACAGCATCAGAATAAATTTCCTAAGATATGCATATGTCAGTAAACAGCAAAGACTAAAATGAAGCTCCTCTGTGTTACTAATAAGACAGAAAAACTGAAAAAATACTTATTGTCTGCAACTAGAATAGACTGGAAGGGAAATCCCCATTCTCTCAAATCAAAAGAATCCCACTATCTTAGTGGACCTACAACTTAATTAAACACATCTTAAATAGACACTGAAGCATACACGACATGATTTTGTTAAGACAACCTTTTGCCTGAGTTTTATCCAGTCAGCTGTCCAGTTGACTATTAACATGAATTATATTTGCACAAATCAAATTAACCATACCAGAAGGAAGTCTGAGTATAATTGCCTTCTTGTAACCTCGCATTGCCTATAGGATCCTGTATCTGTACAATTTGATTTGATTTCTCCATCTCCTTTTACCCTCCCTGCTGTATCTGCACAGTGCACGGCTGCTCACGCAGCCCTCTGAATGCATTCTCGTGGTCATTTATCCCAGGTTTAGGTAAAAGAGAACTCCATGGAAGGCTTTATGCAAATATACTGATACAAAAAATATCTGCCAGGTGACCTCACTCCAGCTTCACATGGAGCTTCTCTGTAAGATGTAAAATTATACATTATTTATGATAAAAAGCTGTTAAATAGAAAACAAATGTTTTCTGTTTTGCAGTAGTCAAGTAAACTTTCTTGATTTTACCAGGTAAAATTGTGATAATTTGGTTACAAAACCAGTTGAGTGTGCACTGTAGGTGCAGTAGTCAGTTGCTTGTGATGTTAACAAAATCTCAAATATTGTTATGACAGAGCAATTAAGATTTTAATTCTGGGAGTGGGAATAGCAATAGTGATAATGTTTCCAGGGCAAATATGACCACAAGTATTTTCAAGTTTGTTCATTTGGATAAAGCATTCTCATTTGAATGAAACATTTCCCACTACCTCACAACTAATCAACCAAGAAATTGAAAAGATGCCAGGAAAATTCAATTACTTTAGCACAATCATGCTGCTATTAAAGCATAATTTGCATTCAGTCACTGGACACCTTAAAGGAATCATTGTGGTCTGCCAGTAATTTGAGGACTGGCTGCTTGGGTGATAGCCTAATAACTTGGAAGGTTCTGGTCTTCGTTAAAAAAGTCATCAGAGGTATGTGAAGCTTCAATTAAATGGTCAGAGACATATAACGTGAAAAAATGGCATCCATTCAGAAAATTTCTGAAGTGCTCTGCAAAGGAAAAAAAAATCATGCAGACTGGGATACTTAAAGCACTTTCTCAGAATTTTTCTGAGGCTAGATTCACAAAAAGTCACATTACCTATTTTAGCTTCAGAAAGTAGGATTGATGGAATCTTCTTTTGGGAGGAAGGCTTCTATTTGTGAAGCCAGTGATATAATCTGCTTAACTGATACAAGAAGCGTTTGGACTGTGCGCTTAGTCACATGGTCTGAATTTTTGGGTTGACCTGTGTGGTGCCGGGAGTTGGGCTCGATGATCCTTGTGGGTTCCTTCCAGCTTGGGATATTCTATGAGTCTATGATTCTAAGTTTAACAATTTTACTTCTTCAGAAGTGGAATTGACTTAAAAGTCTAGTAAAGAAGAAACACATGTAACATATTTTGTTAAGAATCAGCACCATTATATGATCTCTTATGTGAATATAGTTTGTTCTGTTGTTTGTTGTTTTTTTTCAGTGTCATGAACCTATTCATTTTGCAACCACCTAGAGAACCTTTTCTTAACAGGAAAAAAAAAAAAAAAAAAAAGTAGAAATTCAATGTATGAATGTATGTAATTAAAATGTGGAGATATTTTCCCATAAACTCAACCCTCAAAAATATTTCAATAAATGTCTTTTGTTGTGGCAATGCCCATTAAACAGCCTTTGTTTATTAAAGATAAATAAAAGCAGTCTTCTGTCTACCTATACCTATGATAGCAGTAAAACATTATGATAGCATTAGGTGAATTTTGGATGGGAAGAATTAAATCTAACTGCCTAGATTATTAATTAATTATATCGTTAAACATGTTCATTTAAGATCTCTTTTTGTATTTCAGAACACAATTTCTCACACAGAAACTTGAGATACATGCCAAATAATCATGGCTGTATGAGAAACGTTACAGCAATTTATTTAGAATTAGCACTATTTCCAGTTATGGAACAATTAAATACCTGCAACATAAAGAGCAAACTGTCTATGTAGCATTTAACATCGGAAACTGTGACCTGTAAGACATTTGCAGCTTACTCATCGGAATATTCAATATGATATAATCATCCTTGGTGTCCAACCCGTGTCTCAGTCTTTTCCTGAGTGCTTCCACCCTTTCCAATGCCTTGTGTCAGGCCATCTACTCCGGCCACCTGCTAGCCTTTCCCTCTGTTGGGGTATGGGATGTCCAAGCTCAGTTGATCATAACCACTTTTGCTACCTGAAAGCTGACTGTCTGTCTGTCTGTCTATCCATCTATCTATCTGTCTATCTATATCTATCTGTCTACCTACTTTCTTTGGACTGGAGTTTCCAGACATCCCAGAAATGCCAGCTTAGACCAACCTGCCAAACTCCCTGCCAAAGTCCCTGCTGGGGACTTTGTCCCACTAGTGCCAACTGTGCACTAGCAAAGCAACTCTGCCATTTATGTATGGCATGGATGGTCTGTGCAAGACGAATAAATGCAGTGTCTCTGGTGTCTAACTCCCTGTGCACACACAGGCCACCAGTCCGGAGTGTCAGCTGCAGGCCTGAGCCGCCCCGTGCCAGGACTCCACACAGGTGTTGCTCCCTCCCCATCTGTACCTGGGACACACTCCTACTGCAATGCTTGGGAAAAAAATAAAAATAGAGAGAGAGAGGAAATAAAAATAATTGCTCCAGTCATGTGTTCTCGTCATCCACACTCCATTTAGACTGTGTCAGTTTCCACCGAGAGGCCTCCACACAACTCTTTCTCACACACATGGTATCTGTTATTCCTACCTAGGGCTATGCTGCACTCCTCGTGGCAGCACTAGCTGCAGGCAGCAATTTCTCCACCTAGGATATTTCGTGGTGCTTGAAGATAAGAAGCTGAAACCCAGCCAGATAGGAAGGTGGTGACTGTCTGCCTTCAGAGACGGCGCTGCAAGAGGCAACCTTTGAAGACACAGACATACATAGTGAATCCTCCCGGTGACATTTCTAAGCAGGCGTCCAGAAGCAGCATCAGGGTGTGGTGTGGTGTGGTGTTTTTGTGCCTCGCTTTTCCTCACAGTGGAGCAGGCACACGTCTCCCTCACACGGTGCCCCCACGGAGCCGCCAGGTGGAGCAGCTTCCACCAGCGCTGCGCCCCGTGGCAAAACCTGTCCGCGGCCAGGGAGGTTTGGGGCATTTAAGAAACGTGAATCCGTGAAACCTGAAAGGAAATAGGGCAGCGGAGCAGACCGCGGCACAGGTTAGAGGTGAATTAAGGATTAAGGCAGAGGTTTGTGAGCAAAGGGGTATCCAACAGACACGGAGGCATGCTTTACAAGCCTGACAGAACCTGAAAAGAGGGCCGTGGTTGGAACTAAATGAACCGAGCAGCACCGGGCGGGCCGTGCCGTGCCGGGCTGGGCCTCCTGCCCTGGGGCGGGACCGAGCAGCACCGCCCCGCCGCCGTGCCGCCCTGCCGGAGCCGGGGGCGGGCCGGCGGCGGAGAGGAGGCCGGTGCTGTTCCCAGTCCCGGCCCCAGTCTCGGTCCCGGCCCGCGGCGGGTCTCGCCATGGTGCTGGTGGTGGTCATGGGCGTGAGCGGCTCGGGGAAGTAGGTACCGGGCGGCGGGGCCGGCCGCGGGGCACCCTCACGCCGCGCCTCGGGGCGGCAGGGCCCGGTCCGGGGGTGGCAGGGGTGGGACGGGGGGGACCTGCCCCGGGGCCCTCAGGTAACGAACTGGCTGTGCTTTCTTGCAGGACCACGGTTGGGTCGCGTTTGGCAGCAAAGGTACGAGTGGGTTATTCTGCGGTGGTTTGGCATTGCTTCTGACCAGAAAGCCTGTTCTCACCCCATCGCAGACGGGTAGTACCTAAGCCTGGCGTGACAGCTGTAATGTCAGGGTTCGGCCTGCCCCTTCGCCAAATGCGAATTGGGTGCCCACCAGCAATGCAGTGTAGTCTGTTAACAACAGCCATTGTCATCAGCTGTTGCTGTTACTGAGCTGACTTGGTTGTTGGGATAAACATCATTGCATAAATGGTGATTCACGCTGTGGTGTAAGAGGCCGATAATTTTTAGGTGTCGTCCTATTAAATTCTGGGATCCCTATTAGCTACTCTGCTTTGGCTGAATCCAAATTCATTTATTTTTTCTTAGCTGGGATGGAAATTCTATGATGCAGATGATTACCATTCTTCAGAGAATAAAAAGAAGATGGCATCGGGAATACCACTAAATGACGAGGTAATTTGTATGAATTGTGAAAGAATAGTCATCAAGACCTCTTTGCAAAATCAGACCTTTTGCAAAACCTCTGGCAAATCACATTAAAATAGGTTGTGTTTTGTGTAAACTAGGCTGACTATATACATAGGTTGAATGTGTAGGTCTGAGGTTACTAAGCGAGAGAGGCTTACAAAGTATTCTGCATTTAAAAAAAAAAAAAAAAGTTATCAAAGCATGTTTGATAGCTCAAATAGTTTGCTGATTCAGGATTTATCAGAAATTTTCCTCTACATCAGTATATAGAACTGCAACTTTAGATTACGTACTTCTGCTTTGAATTAAGAACACAAAGACAGAAAAAGGTCTTCCTGTTTCTCTGCTGAAGTACATCAATCTCAACTACTGTAGAGACTACTCTGTAACTTTCTGTTTTATATGCAATTACTTAAAATGCGTTTCCTCCCCTTCAGCCTGTTGTTCAGCCTAAACATGCCAAAATGATCAAGCTTGGTACAAACAGTACTTACAAAGTCAGAGTCTCAAGTAAATTAGCAAAGCTACAACAAGACACCTTTTGAACTTTTTGAAGGAAAACTCTATATGTAAGGCTGAACTAGAGAGTTCTTCAAAACACTGTCTTTAGGCTGAAGATAATATTCTAGGTACTTATTAAACACTTTAATCTGTTTGGAAGTTCATAGAAGCTATCATGTCATGTAAAGTGGCACTACACAGTTGGATGACCGGTGGTTATTGGTGTATGGTGCCAAGTAAGGGGGAAGTATCTCTTTTGAAACGTCAGTGGTGCAAAATTATAAGGGCTTTCTTAACTGCCAGCGGGAAGTGATTTTCTAATGACAGCAACAAAAAACTGTTCCATTTATGGGTCCCTGTTTTCATTTGTTGCACTCACCCAGTAGTAGCTGCACCGAAAGATAAAATGGGAGCAATAGTTTAATGCTCAGTTGGTATGACAAATGTTGCTGTGAGCTTAAGGCCTAAAATCAGATTATACTAAGAAAAACTACCAGTCACTCGCACTGCCTTTGCCAAACTACTGAGCAAAGGTGTTGCAAAATTGTGGCTATGAGAACATTTACTTGTGTTTGCTATTGACATAAAAATTCTATAATTAAGTAGCTGCAAATAGGTACATTTAGATCTGTTCTGACGCCTTGGAGTAGTTCCTGAAAGCCTCAACTCTGATCTGAAGCGTTGCATGTGTATGTCAAGACATAAGGAAAAAGAAATAACCATTCAAGCAGTGAAAGCTGTTATCTTATAGCAGACTTAACATTTGAATTGTATAATAGAAAAGTAAAAGTTAATTGTATAATAGAAGCAAGAGAGAATTTGACTGTCCTTCAAAGGCTTATGAGGTGCATGTTATGTGTAAATACATATTACTTTCGTCAGATACATCTAAGTATTTGTAATATAACAAGTACTATTCCCCTAAAAATACCGTATTGATAAGATGGCTCGCACTTCTTAGCATAGGCAGTGGTAGCAAATCTACATTAGTAAAAAAGAGAATGTAAACTGGACATACTATAAATTTTAATGCTAATTTTCACCTCTAGTGAAATGCTGCCAATCTTAAAAGTGATTATTTCAAATCAATTTTCCAAACAATTTTGAACTAATCTGTTTTGTTTCTAGGACAGGATTCCATGGCTTTGTACATTGCATGATATTCTAAGGAGGTAAGAGAATCTCTAGATTTAAGGAGTTCGGGTTAAAGACAAAATAAAATCCCCCACCTCAAAAATAAGTATTTTCCCCATTGTATTCCAAAACAGAAATGTTTGTGATAGTGTAAGAACTTTTACAGCTAGTAAAAGCATTTTATTTTCACTAATCTAAGGTGTCATAATAATTGCAAAGGGTGAGCTAATCCCTGAATCTGGGGTTATGGGGAATCCCTGGGAAAATCACTGTTTATGATAGTTGTTTTTCTACTGTCTGTAGATCATTTCAAGGATCTGGTTTGATAATAAATCTGACATTGGTTACTTACAATGGGCATAGCCACAGAATACACTAATAATAGGGCAAACATTTTATAAAATATTTTTAGTAATATTAAGATACGGTCCAAAATGCTTAGGCATTTGATAGCTAAAAGATATATTCAGAGGTTTAAATCAGGTGACAAACTCTTTATTCAACTATGAATTTTCATAATTATGTGCTTCCTAAGCTCAAATTACCTTGCCTCAACTATTCAGAGACAAAGATAATTCAAAGTAAATTTCCTTAAACTGAAGATTGTAAACTGAAGATAGTAAAAATATGTAGCTTTAAACTGGAATACTTTATTTACATCTTGCTTTAATTCAGTGTGTTTTGCTAAACCCCTAAGAAGCCCACTTTGTAAAGAGGAATCAGGGGCATGTGGGCCCAGCTGGTGTTCTCCTCAGTCTTTCCATCGAAGGGAAATGGTGTAAGAAGGAAGACACTGATACTGCATGCCAGCAACTGGTTGCAGAATTGATGTTGGCAACAGCATTTTGGTTTCTATAACTATGGGTCCCTGCTGGAGCATCAGCACCTGCTTGGACAAGGTGGGTCCAACTCATTCAGTGAGGCACAGGTATGGCTGGCATGGCTGCAGTGCTGCACTGGAGGGATGGATGCAGGAAGGACAGGCAAGAAAGCCAAGGAACAGGAGTCGCCCTTTGTGAGAGAACACCTGGAATGCATGGAGCTCTGCCTGGGGATAGATGAGGAGCCAGCTGAGAGCTTATGGGTGAGGATTAAAGAACAGAACGATATGTTGACATTGTAGAGGGTGCCTGCTGTAGGTTTTCTGCCTAGGAAGAACAAGTGGATGAAGAGCTTCTAAAGACAGCTCAAGGCGGCCTCGTGTTTGCAAGCCCTGGTCATCAGGGCCTTCAGCCATGCTGATATTTGCACACAGGAACAACACAGCAATACAGGAGGTTTGTAGCATTAATGACAAATACTGACCCAGTGATAGATAAGACAAGAAGTGCTCTACTGAATATCAGTCATCCTACAGAGAAGGGCTTGCTGGGGATGTGAAGCTCAAAGGAAGCTGTGGCTGCAGTGACCACGAGATGGCAGCATTTAGATTCCTGAAAGGAGAAAGGCAAAAAGCAAGAACACAACCCTGTACTTGAGGAGAGCTTATTTCGGCTTCTTCGGGGATCTGCTTGGAAGAGTCCCGTGGGATTAGGCCACTGAAGAAAGATGGGCCCAGGAAAACTCCTTAATATTCAGAAATCACTTGCGCCAAGCTCAAGAGCAGTCCATCCCAATAAGAAGGAGGTCAGGCAAAAGTTCTGAGGCCTGTGAGGAATGAGGATCGTCTGGCAAAACTGAAACATAAGGAAGCATACAGAGAGTGGAAGCAGGGACAGGTAACCCAGGCAGAATGGAGAAACAGTCTGAGGATGCAGAGATGCAGTTAGGAAAGACAAAGCCTGTCTGGACCTGAATTTGGGGTTATCAGTGGTGACAAGTAGGGCTTCTATTAGGTGTATGTAAGTGGAAGACTGGGGAAAAAACAAGTCTGCTGCTGGATTGGGGCATGGAGTGTAGTGACACAAGATATGAAGAAGGTGTTCTGTACCTTGGCCTTTTGCATTTTAGTCTTTACTAGCAAGACTGATCATTATTATTTTTTAATTTATTTTTCAGCCATCTCATGCTCCAGACACCTGTGGGAAAAGTCTGGAGCAAGGGAGTTTTACTCCCAGCAGAAGAGGGACAGGTTAAAGAATACTTGAGCAGAATGGATTTACATAAGTCCACAGACCCTGATGGGATACACCCATGAGCATGGAGGGAGTGGCAGATGATCTTAATAATCTTAATGATCCTTGAACAGTCATGACAACTGGGTGAGGTGCTTGATGACTGGAAGAAAGTAAATGTAACTACTTTATCTTCAAGAAAAAAGGGGGAACTACAGGGAACTGCAAGCTGGTTAGCCTCACTTTTATCCCTGAGAAGGGGATGAAACAACTAATTCTGGACACAGGCACATGAAAGAAGAAACTAGGTAGGAGTAATCATCATGGGAGTAGTTGACAAAGGGCTTGTCATGCTTGACCAACCTGATAATCTTCTATGATGAAATTATGGGCTTAGTAGGCGAAGGGAGAGCAGTGGATATTGTCAGCTGGGACTTCAGTGAGGTTTGGGCTGGGGTCAACTGCATGAAGTTTAACAAGGCCAAGTGCCGGGTCCTGCACCTGGGGCGTAATAATCCCAAGCAGAGCTACAGGCTGGGAGATGAGTGGCTGGAGAGCTGCCAGGCAGAGAAGGACCTGGGAGTGATAGTGGACAGTCAGCTGAATATGAGCCAGCAGTGTGCTCAGGTGGCCAAGAAGGCCAACGGCATCCTGGCTTGTATCAGAAATAGTGTGACCAGCAGGGCTAGGGAGGTGATTGTCCCCCTGTACTCGGCTCTGGTGAGGCCGCACCTCGAGTACTGTGTTCAGTTTTGGGCCCCTCGCTACAAGAAGGACATGGAGGTGCTTGAGCGGGTCCAAAGAAGGGCGACGAAGCTGGTGAGGGGCCTGGAGAACAAGTCCTACGAGGAGCGGCTGAGGGAGTTGGGCTTGTTCAGCCTGGAGAAGAGGAGGCTCAGGGGCGACCTTATCGCTCTCTACAGATACCTTAAAGGAGGCTGTAGCGAGGTGGGGGTTGGTCTATTCTCCCACGTGCCTGGTGACAGGACGAGGGGGAATGGGCTAAAGTTGCGCCAGGGGAGTTTTAGGTTAGATGTTAGGAAGAGCTTCTTTACTGAAAGGGTTGTGAGGCATTGGAACAGGCTGCCCAGGGAGGTGGTGGAGTCACCATCCCTGGAAGTCTTCAAAAGACGTTTAGATGTGGAGCTTAGGGATATGGTTTAGTGGGGACTGTTAGTGTTAGGTTAGAGGTTGGACTCGATGATCTTGAGGTCTCTTCCAACCTCGAAATTCTGTGATTCTGTGATTCTGTTTTTGATACTGTCTTGCATAGGATTCTCACAGAGAAGCTGATGAAGTAGTAGCTGGATGAGCAGACAGGGAGATGGATTGAAAACTGGCTGAAAGGCCAGGCTCAGAAGCTAGTGATCTGTGGCACAAAGTCTAGTTGGAGGCCAGTAATTAGTGGTATATTCCATGGGTAAATACTGACTCTGATCCAGCTTAGCATCTTCATTAGTGGTCTGAGAGTATACCCTCAGCAAGCTTGCAGATGACCCGTAACTGAGAGGAGCATCTGATATGCCAGGTGGTCCTGCTGCCATCCGGGGGGCCTGGACAGGCTGGAGAAGTAGGCTGACAAGGATCTCATGAAGTTCAATAAGCATGCAGAATCCTGTGCCTGGCCTACAGCTACGTGCTGGGGGCCATCCAGCTGGAAAGCAGCTCTGCAGGAAAGGACCTATGAGTCCTGGTGGACACCAAATAGTGAGCCCTTGCTGCAAAGAAGGCAAACAATATCCTGGGCTGCCTTACAAGGGGTGTTGAGAGCAGGTGGAAGGAGGAGTGATCCTTTCCCTCCACCCAGCACTGGTGAAGTAACAACTGGAGTATTGAGTCCAGTTCTGGGGTTTCCAAACTGGAGCTACTCGAGAGAGTCCATCAAAGGGCCATGAAGATGAAGGGACTGGAGCATCTCCCATAGAAAGAAAGACTGGGACTGTGTAACTTCGAGGCAGATTGGGATTTCATCAAGGTGTCTGTGTATTTAGGGGGGGGGGGGGTGTCAAGAAGACAGAACTAGGCTCTTTAGTGTTCAGTGAGAGGTCAAGGGTCAGTAGGCATGAACTGAAACATGAGATGTTTCTTCTGAGCTTAGAGAAGAACTTTGAGTGACTGAGCACTGTCAGCAGTGGTGTTGGACTCTCCGTCCATATGCAGAAGCTGTCTGGATATGGTCCGGGGCAACCTGCTGTAGGTGACCCTGCTTGAACAGGGGCACACAGACCAGATGACCTCCAGAGGCCCCTTCCAACCTCAGCTGTTCTGTGAATTTCCAGAGAGCACTAGAATGCTCAAATGCTGATTTTGCTGCACTCCACCTTCTTGTCCTTTTTGAATTATCACCATTATCAGGTGTTCTTTTAGTTTTTAAATAGGTTAGAAACAGAAGAATGGATATTGTGAGTTTCATGGGGCAGAATTCTGCTGAACTGCTGGCACTCAACCTTTGGGGCATTTTGATGCCTATTCAGAAGCATCTAGGAGCTGAAATGTAGAGAAGGGGCGGTTTAGTCTGGCAAGATGCCTGCCAAAAACCATCAAGATTGGCACTTGACATAGCGAGTTAAGGCTGTGACTCATCGCATCATACTTACCTGGTTACAACTGCCTCCTTGTGGTGATGGTTCACTTCACCTGCTTGCACCTTTACTGCAAATAGGAAGAGGATGATCACCACAGACAGCCACCACCTGCCCCTTGTGTACAGCCTGCTCCAAGTACACTCTGTCCCTTTGTGGATCATTGGATTGATTGTTTAGGGGCAGGCTGAAGGGGAAGCAAACCACACCAAACGCTGTGTACCATCAGCCACGTATTTCCCACACTGCATGGAATTACCCTGCGTGCATAAATCATCTCAAAAGTTACTCTGCCAAAATGTCACGTCTAGCCAGCTTCCTCAGTGTTGTATTTCTTAAAGCTCTTCTTCCTCTGGCTTTACACAGTAGCAATTGCTAGCGTGTGCACACCAGCTGGTCATATCTTGTTGGAGCGGGCATTGATTTACTGAGAGGTGTTTCTAGATTATTATGCTAGCTCAGTGCTTTTTGTCACATGCTAGCCCAAGGCCACTGTCCATCTCCAGAAACTTTCCAAAATCAACTGTACTTTAACAGTGCCTAATGCTAACATGTAATTGCAAGTAGTTGGAAGCAGGTGGCATTGGTTTGCCTACCACTACTCCCCAGGCTGTCCTCTACAAGGATACAAGGTTTGCCTCCCATGACATTATATGTTTTTGTATTTGACAGAGAAGAATCATCTAGACAACATGCTGTGCTGGCCTGTTCAGCACTGAAGAAAATGTATAGACATATACTAGTTAGTGGAGTATCTGCAGTTGAAAACAACCAGCCAGAGAGACCAGGAGAAAATGTAGCCCTGAAGATCCTCTTCGTTCATCTGGATGGTCCTATAGAGCTCATTGCTCACCGCCTGGAGAAGAGGAGAGGACATTTCATGCCAGTGGAACTACTCAAGTCTCAGTTTGACACTCTAGAGCCTCCTAAAGCACCAGAAAACTTTATTACTGTCAGTCTAGAAAAATCTCTTCCTGAAATAGTGATGGAGATTGAGAAGGCCATTTTTTCAGGGTAAGGCTTTTCCAGAGTAAGTTTCTGAATTACATTTGCAGAAATTCACTTGGCAATACCAGGGTTATGAAACAGCATTTTAATTAAAGTTAATCAAAGCAACTTGTTTTTCCCAATATTTGAATTACAATATTAAGAGCTGGTTCACTACTCTTGGTATTTTTATCATGGCTATCTAAAAGACATGCAATGTGAAATTTTAAAAAACTGTCAGCAATGTTTGAATTCCTTACCATAGTAAGTCAAAATCTGTATTAGAATCTAAGCAGAGCCAGCTTTTGAAAATCCCATCAAGGTTCACACACAAGAATTATTTTTTAATTTTTACTGTCATATATGAGAAAGGCACATCTATTAAGCGATTAAATAATTTACAGCTTTGTTAAAAACAGTATATTTATTTTCTTACTAGTATAAAAGGAACATGCATGATGAGATTTATGATGAGATTTAATGCCTGACATTGCTACTGTCTCACTGCCAGGTCTTTAACAGGTTGTAACTTCTGTGTTTGTGTCCTTACCAGCCTCCCCAGGGCAGTGGGGAGGCTGGCACCTTCACCAGCTCTTCAATACATGCACTGAACACCAAGTTAGAAAATGTGAGGGGAAAAAAAAAAAAGGTAACAGTTGTGAAGTAATGTACAAAATGCAATTGTATGGAAAGCTTCAGAAATAAAGTGTAAGGAGCATCATATTGGCTGTGAACTAGCATCTTTCGTGTACAAAGTGTAACCTTGAATAAACTACAGGATGTGTCAACCAGTGAAGATACCAAATACAAAATCGATGAATCACACAACTCATGCTTCAAAACATCTTTGGACGAATTTTTACCTGGTTAACTGGTTGAAAAGCGTTTGCTTTATCATTTTGTATTAATAGTAAGGGCTTTGTGGCTTACCATGCAAATTGCTATGCCCTGATCAGTGCTATAAATGAGCACTGCACGCTCATTTATATTAAAGTGCAAGAGACATCTGAGTGCTTCTTAACAGCCTCACATTTCAGAGACCTACTGACTAGTCAGAATAGAAAAATTGAGTCAAGTATGACAAATCAAAGAAATGGCACCCTCTTGTGGTACTTCTGCTTTTAGTGCGGTCTTCATATCTTCCCAATACACCACTAACAAGCAAAGTGCTTTTCCAGTACATCATCTATTACATAAAGACTTAGGCTTTTTTTTTTTCAGCTGCAATAAACTAGATCCAGGACACTACAGAATTGCATCCTGTCACAAACGTGATTTAGACCCTCAAATCAAAAAAGAAACTGGGTTGTTTTCAATCATGTTTTAAAAAGTTAGATTCCAGATTTCAGATCCGCGTGTTTTGTGTTTATATTGTGCTCACAAATTAGCCAGTACTAACAGAAAATTCTGCTTAGCAGGTCTCTCACCACATACACAACAGCTCCCCCAGATATACTACGGCTGTACATGTGTATAGTGGGAGATCGCAGAACAGTCTCTGTACATAAGTTCCATTTACCTGCCCAGATTAAGACTCTATGGGGGATGATATATTCAGGGTAGGTGCAATTCAGATTATTTATATTTAGCTCAAGTTATTTGGATAGAAGTTTTCTGTGCCTATTTCGAAATGCCTTGAACAAAGGCAGCAAAAACTGAGAAAGAAACATTTGGAATTATAAAGTGCTTTTCCTGTCTCAGATATGATTTCAAGTATAGAAGATGCATACGCTACCTCCTCAAGAATATGTGCCTAGCAGTTTGTAACATGCTGGGTAAATGCTGTACATAATTACAAAAAGCACTTAGGAGCATTTTGCAATATTACATTGAAGAAATAAAAATGAAATGTTAGTTCCCAATAGCAGTATTTGTTCATACATTAAATACAAGAAAGGTAGAATCATCTTAAACCATGCAAGCTTACCGGTAAAGGCAAAGGAAGAGACCCAGCTGCCTGCCAGTTAAGTTCCAAAGTGAGATGGTTATTTTATTATGCAGGCACTGAACAAAAGAATTGGTCCACATAATTTACAAAACTAGCCATCTTGCTAACACATTCCCAAGTGTGATCTTTCACTGTTAGAGGGGTAATAAAAACTAAGCCACCTATAGACCTAGCCCAACCTACTGCTGTTTTTAAATTGTTTTCTGACAAAACTAGAATTCCTCATGTGCAAAAGATGGCTCATTGTTCTTCCAATACTTATAAAAAAGTTACTGTTGTTACTATTTGGTAAATATTGGTTATACCTCAAGAAGTAATCTTATTGCAAGGGCTTATTGGTATAATTCAGATCAAACATCTTTTCTTGAATTCCAGTGGAATTTGACTTCAAATATCATCTCTCTTACTTGAGAGAGAGAGTACTCCATGCTTCAGGAAAACATTAGTTCAAGTTAGATTCATTGTTTTAGTGTCTTGATAAAGCTTGGTAAAAAAGCATTGCTCATCTCACTCATCCTTTCATTTGATAGTAGAATTATAGATGTTACACACTGTACTCGTAAAAGTACCCACCTTCTGAATGACATGGGGGTCTCACTTTTTTAAGGCAGGATCCCAGTAAAGCACAATATATCATGAAGTCAGATTAGTTACTGTGAAGATCCTAACAAACAGCTACTGTTAAAGTCATTGTAAACAGGTAGTAATTATTCTACAGAAACTACTTGCCATGACTTCCCTGTCATAGCCTTCTGCTCAAATGCAGTGAAAGCTACCCACTGAAACAGAAGTCATTGTGAAGACTAGTTCCCATGTGGGTCTATTATAATTGACTAGAAAATAAAGTAATAATAATTTTATACCCAAACTAGATGGATTTGAATAGGTTATAATGATATAAAGCTTATCTTACCAGGATATTCTATTTTAATCGTTTTACTTATTTACTACACTCTGATGCTGGATCTGAGACTTTGATCTAGAGGCGCAGACCAGCCAACCAAGAGACTTTCTTGAACTTTTCCCAGTAGCATACATCAGCATTATTTTATCAATCTACTTACTGGCAAAATAAGAGAAAAGGTTACTGGACAGTGAACTCTTCTGTGTGAAGAATACAATTCAGTTACTGCCAACAAAACTGCTATGCTAAAAGTTTTAAGTTCTTAAAAGTTTTAAAGTTTCACACTTTGGTCAACTTTTCTCTTTTCTGTCCTGTTATAGTTTTGTTTCATTAAACTGATTAACACCTTTGAGTTAAAACTGGTAATTTTAAGCCACTGGCAAGCCATGATTTTTAAGCAAACTAAATATATACTTACCATCAAAAGACTGTTCAAGTCAAGTATTAAAAGCAATACAGGAATTCAGTGAGAATATCCACAACCAAGGCAAATCCTATTCAGAAACACACAGCAGCATATAATCCCCACTATATCTAAAGTAGTAGTCTTGAGTATCATATGCCCCTTAGCCTCTTCCCTCCACTTCATACTCAGAGAATTCTTCACAAATCTTAGCCCCAAATCAGTAAATATTCATAGTTTACAGTCAAAGGCCAGGTATTAAGGTACTCAGTCATCCTAAATTCTAAATCATCCAATGCAAACACACAGGCAAGATGCTTAAAGATTTTTTAATTTATTTATTACCTGTGCACAACAGAGGTAACTACCAATAAAAACTCAAAAGATATACAGTATTTTTTACATGGTGTTTAAATGTAATTAGAGTATCATGTGACAGTGTGTGAAACTGATGTTACCAATTGCAAATCAATACATGTTAGAATCTCAATGGAACAAACCCAAAAGCCTTAGAAGCAGTTTGAGAGCACAGGGCAGTACCCCTTAAATTTTCACAATGATTGAAGTAATTTACAGTTAATCTTCAGTAATATTGAGACAATGTTACAATCCAAGTTTCTGTACAGTTAGATTTAAAGAGATAACCAGAACAGTACTTCTAGTATATTTTAAACAAACTTACCTAAGCTTTTTTTTTGCTGAGATGGTTACCAAATAGGCTGAAAGATTCTACACTGAAAACATGTCTTGCGACTTTTTTTCTGGCTTTTTTGGTTACTTATAATTTCATTATATTGCAATGTGTAAATTCTAGAAATGAGCTGTTTCCATTATATATACTGTGTTTATACTTTATACAAATTAAAGCAAAAATGGTAGATCACTCAAGTGGTATAAATCTTACAGCATTTTGCTAGCAAAAAGTACATGCCGAAATCACAATAAGCAGTATTGGTACCCACAAATTATAGCTTTAATTTGTTTCCTTTTTAATTTGTATTCTACATAAATTACTACTGAAGGCTAATGTTTAAGTAGTAAATAAACTGGACAGTTGCAGGTGAGACAAAAACTGTTCACCCAACTGTGAAAGCTGATATTGTTTCAAAAAATCACAAATAATGCAAAACGAAAGAAGTGTGATGCATGCAACAACTGAGGGAAAATTCATTGATCCCCATTGTTTGAAGAAAACTACTTCACTCCACCTTAAAATGCATTAGACTGATTTTAGTTATAACTAGACAATCCCAAAAGTCAGAATGAAATAAAGCAAGTATTTTAAAGATTTAAGAGCTGTTATCAAAAATAAATTACATTTTTTCAAGTTAAAGAAACACTGCTATGAAGGCTGAGAGCCCAGGAGCCTTTCAATAGCTGCATTGATGTCTCCTCCCGTTGCTATTAGCGCTTGCAAGTTTGCTTCACGGTTCAAAAAGCCCATTGCACTCAGCTGCTCCAGTTGTTGCTGAAATCTAACTTCTGGATTTTGTAACTGCTAAGAACAAAATTTTAAGCTATAAAACCATAATACATATTTGGCAAAGTACATGATATAAGCATAGTTGGTCATGCAATTTTTCCCTGTCTTTACTAAGATTGGCTTAAACCTTTTCAAGTTCCTAAAACTAGAATATGACAAAAGTTCAATTCCCTACTGAATTACGTTGTATTTGAAGAGTATCTACACTTACATGACATACCTGAATTTGAGGAAAAACTGCTCATCTGATAAAAAGGGAATACAATTAAATTTGGTAAATTTATATCCTATGAATAATTTCTTAATATTAGCTACAGATACCGATTATATGCATATTTTATTTAGATATCCATATTATCCACTGTGTAATATGGATGCATATATGTAACTATACATACACACTATAGATAGATAATATATATACACACACACATACACACAAGATATATATAGATTTTTTTTAAACAGTTCAATATAGCAATGTTGGACAGCAAGATTTTGTTGATAAATGCTGCTGGCAATGGTGAATGTAATAGGCTTTCTTTGTTTAGTATAAAAATCAACTCCTTTAATGTTACAAGAATTTGTTGATTAAAGTTACCAGAACTCTAACTATTAAAAAGCTTCAGCATAAAGCAAACTGATAGCTTTTATAGATTGATCCTGTGCATACGTGGCAAAATTCTTCTAATTCAATTTAAAGGCATTTTTGAATTAGAACAATTATATGAAAATAACATGCTGGACCAATACCAAGATGACAATTTTTGGAATCAATGAGAATTTAGATATTAAACAAAACTTCTGCAGCTACTGCTGCAAAATTGTTCCAATTTAACAATTTCATCCATGAAGAAATTACTACCAGTAATAGCTCCAAACATGTGGTTCCAAACCAGTACAAAGTAAAGACATAACCCGACACTGAAGAAATGTCCCTCACTGCCACCACCTGCTTCCCCTAAACACGACTAAGCAGAATACTCCATCAATACTTCATCAGTAGGACATGACAGCCTAACAAGATGCACTGCAGCCTGGACCTGCAGGATGTCCATGAAGCATACAACAAATTCAGGCCTCCAAAACATGGAGTGTGGTTATTCCAAAGTCTGGGACAGAGACTTAGTCACAGCTACAAAGTAACAACAATACAGACAAAAAGCACACAGATGATGGTTTTCAGTAAGCTAGTCTCTTTCCTGAGCCCATCTTTTATTTGTCAATGAACCTCACCACCTCAATTTGCATTTTTCCAGGCACTTTAGAAATTCAGGGGCATGAAGATGAGCCTATAAAAAAAATTGTATGTTCAGAGGACACTTTTACTCAAATTTGATGTTTTTCAATTATTTACTTGCACAGCTGCAACACCACTTTTAAGCCTCTTCTGCTTTCTTCTGCCCATAATTATTCTGAGCTCTTCTTTCAACTCTCAGACTCCTTTTTAGGGGTTTCGAGTGAAAAATGCAATAATAATTAAAAAAAAAAAAAAAAAGAATATAGTGATCTACATTACCTGAGCATTTGCACCAGCAAGCGCCTGCAACATCTGTTGGACAAACTGCTGGTGACTGGGTTCAGTAGATCCTGATGCTGGACTTGTATTTTCACTGGGAACAGAACTAGATACAGTGGACCCTGTAGGAGCTCCTGTGCTTCCCAGTCCACCTAAACCAGGATTAAATCTGCACAAATGACAGAAAAAAATGCCTCACTTGCATAATAAACACAAGCTTAATTATAATGTCTCTTCTGTTCCTAAACTTAATAACCAAGTAAAAATACTGCCAAATATAGAGTGGCTAACAATTTAAGTAACATACTAAGACAAAGACCATAGCCATCACTGTTTAAAAATGCAAAAAATGCACTACAGACAAAATCATGAAAAGATTCCAAAACAAGTTTAGTGAAACTTAAAAAAAAAAAAAAAAAAAAGCAAAACCAAGTCTATATATGTGATAAATCTCTACATGTAAAAAGAAGGAGCAATATAGTGCAAGAGAGGAGTTCTTGTCTAAACTTTTAAGACCAATTCTCACCCGGGTATAAGTCCTGGTGCTTCTGTTGCTAGTGTCTGCAAGCCCTGCTGAATCTGTAGCAAAGCCTGCATTGCTCTAGGGTTTGACATAGCTGATAATGTGTCAGGATTCTGCATCTAAGAAAAGGAGAGAAATCTGTTAACTGAATCATATACAAATGTTCAATGTTATTTTTTTAATCACAGATGTTTTATAGAATCTGACATTCTTTCCAAAGTTGTTTTTCAACTTTAAATTTGAGTATTTGGTAGAAGGAGTAGAACGGCATAGGTAGATGACTGGCTGAGGGGGTGGTGTCTGGATCAGGGATTTGGGTATTTTGATCCTGGGCCATCCTTTGAGAGGCCGGGTATGTGGGCTGCGGACAGACACCTACTGAGCAAGTGGAGCGCAACTGTGTTGGGGAGCAAGCTCTCTGGGCTGATTACCAGGGCTTTAAACTAGGTTTGATGGGGGAAGGGAGGGGAGCTAAAAGTGACAGAGAAGGGCTGGGGGAAGTCATCACTACTGTCACTGTTGAAGACAGGGAAAAACCTCTGAGCTCTCCCATAGGATTCTCTGAGAGCTCCTCAGAGAAGGTACTGTTCCCGATGCCCCATATGGTTTCTTCTTCTTGCATCCCCCCAGGGGTAACTGCACCTGCTGCTTCCCTAAAGTGCCTGTACGCCAATGCGCGGAGCATGGGAAATAAACAGGATGAGCTCGAGATCTATGTTCGGTCACGGGGCCATGATCTCGTTGCGATCACTGAGACGTGGTGGGACAGCTTGCATGACTGGAACGCTGTCATGGAGGGCTATGTCCTCTTTAGGAAAGACAGGCTGGGGAAGCGAGGGGGTGGGGTTGCCCCTTATGTGAGGGAGCAATTAGAGTGTACCCAGCTCCACCTGGGGGAGGGTGAAGGACAGGTGGAGAGCTTGTGGGTGAGAATTAAGGGGTGGGCTGGTATGGGGGACACGGTGGTGGGGGGTCTACTATAGGTCACCAGATCAGGAGGAGGAGGTCGATGAGGCCTTCTACGAGCAGCTGCTAGTAGCCTCACGATCACAAGAGACGGTCCTCATGGGGGACTTCAATTACCCAGACATCTGCTGGGTAAGCAACTCGGCCAGGCACGCGCAGTCCAAATGGTTCCATTTTCTGATGCAGGTGGTGGAGGAGCCGACGAGGCGGGGGGTGCTCCTGGACCTTGTTCTTACCAACAGGGATGGGCTTGTCAGGGACGTGAAGGTTGGGGGCAGCCTGGGATGCAGCAACCATGAGATGGTGGAGTTCCAGATGGAACTAGGCAGAGGAAGTAAGGCTAAAAGCAGGATTGCTACCCTAGACTTTCGAAGAGCCAACTTTGACCTCTTCCAGGACCCGCTTGGGAGCATTTCACAGGCTAGCCTGCTTGAGGGCAAGGGTGCTTGTGAGAGCTGGGCTACATTTAAACAGCACTTCTTCCATGCTCAGGATCAGGGCATCCCGAAAAATAGGAAATTGGGGAAGGGGGGCAGGAAACCTGCGTGGATGAGCAAGGAGCTCACTGATAAGATCAAAAGGAAGAGGAAGGACTAAGAAATGTGGAAAAAGGGCCTGTCCTCTTGGGAGGAGTATAGACATGTTGTCAGGGCCTGCAGGGACGTGATGAGGAAGGCTAAAGCCCACCTAGAGATGAGGCTTACTAAAGAGATAAAAATAAGAAGGGTTTTTTCAAGTATGTAAACAGCAAAAGGAAGACTAGGGATAATGTGGGTCCCTTGCTGAACGAGGTGGGGGTCCTGGTCACGGAAGACGCCAAGAAGGCAGAGGTACTGAATGCTTTCTTTGCTTCAGTCTTTGCTTCAAGGACACCCCCCCGGGACTCCTCACCCCTGGCAAGAGGACAAAGGATCTGGGAAATGGAGGGCTCCCCCCTGGTGGACGAGAGAGTGGTTCGGGAGCGTCTGAGTGGGCTCAACGCACACAAACCCATGGGTCCCGATGGGATGCATCTGTGTGTGCTAAGGGAGCTGGCAGATATGGTCTCTATCATCTTTGAAAGGTCCTGGAGAACGGGTGAGGTGCCTGAAGACTGGAGGATAGCCAATGTCACTCTGGTCTTCAACAAGGGCAGGAAGGAGGATCCAGGAAACTACAGGCCAGTCAGTCTCACCTCTGTCCCTGGAAAGGTGTTGGAGCAGTTTGTTCTGGATGCCATCTCCAAGCAATTGGAAGAGAAGAATGTTATGAGGAGTAGTCAGCATGGATTCACCAAGGGGAAGTTGTGCTCAACCAACCTTGTTGCCTTCTATGATGGCATCACCAGATGGGTAGATGGGGGGAGAGCGGTGGATGTCATCTACCTTGACTTCAGCAAGGCTTTCGATACTGTCTCCCGTGACATCCTGCTAGCAAAGCTGAGAAAGTGGGATAGATGAGTGGACGACGAGGTGGGTTGAGAACTGGCTGACTGGCTGAGCTCAGAGGGTGGTGATCGGCAGAGCAGAGTCTGGCTGGAGGCCTGTGACTAGCGATGTTCCCCAGGGGTCGGTGCTGAGTCCAGTCTTGTTCAACGTCTTCATCGACGACCTTGATGAGGGAATAGTGTCTGCCCTCAGCAAGTACGCTGATGACACAAAGCTGGAAGGAGTGGCTGACACACCAGAAGGCTGTGCTGCCATTCAGCGAGACCTGGACCAGCTGGAGAGCTGGGCAGGAAGAAACCAGATGCGGTTTAATAAGAGCAAGTGTAGAGTCCTGCACCTGGGAAGGAACAACCGGACGTATCAATATAGGCTGGGGGATGACTTGCTGGAGAGGAGCTCTGCGGAGAAGGACCTGGGGGTCCTGGTGGATGACAGGTTGACCATGAGCCAGCAGTGTGCCCTGGTGGCCAAGAGGGCCAATGGGATCCTGGCGTGCATTAAAAGGAGGGTGGCCAGCAGGTCAAGGGAGGTGATCCTCCCCCTCTACTCTGCCCTGGTCAAGCCTCACCTGAAGTACTGTGTCCAGTTCTGGGCTCCCCGGTACAAAAAAGACAGGGATCTCCTGGAAAGAGTGCAGTTGAGGGCCACAAAGATGATATGGGGCCTGGAGCATCTTTCCTATGAGGACAGGCTGAGAGACCTGGGTCTGTTCAGCCTGGAGAAGAGGAGACTGAGGGGGCATCTTACCAATGTCTATAAATATCTGAGGGGTGGGAGACAGAAGGATGTAGCTAACTTCTTCTCAGTGGTTTGTGGGGATAGGACAAGGGGCAATGGCCATGAAATAGAACACAGGAAGTTCTGCACCGACATGCTAAAGAACTTCACGGTGAGGGTGATGGAGCACTGGAACAGGCTGCCTAGAGAGGCTGTGGAGTCTCCTTCTCTGGAGATATTCAAGGCCCACCTGGACGCCTACCTGGGCAGCCTGCTCTGATGATCCTGCTTTGCATGGGGGTTGGACCCCATGATCTTTCGAGGTCCCTTCCAACCACTACAGTTCTGTGATATTTACATGTAATACTTCAGGTATTTTATTATTTTTTTGATAAAACTTTAATTGAAGGTCATCGAGGAACTCTCTAGAGATGGACAAAGCCTTTCAAATAAGGAGTACACCAGGAAAAGTATTTTTCATTACTTCTAGCAGGCTATCACCTTTCAAACCCATAGGATTGTATTAGTCCATCATCATTCTAGGATTAGTCTCCCGTTTTACACTACTGGTGAGCAACAACACCAAATACAATGAAACTCAGCTAAAAGGTATCTAATAAAAAGATTTATTCCCCTTTCCTAGCTAAATTCAGACCACAGCAGTAAGATCGTGACAGCTTGGGCATGTGTTGATACTCATAATGCCCTTGTCAACTATAGAAATATAAATACATACAGTACAAAACACACTAGCAAGCAAATGCATAGCATTAAAGAGCCCTCACTCTACTATGACTTCAACTAAGAGGTGCCTTTCACATCTACAGATAATTTTAAAGGCAAATCTTTTTGATTTCTGACATGTCCAGAAACCAGACTATTTTAGATAAAAATTTAAAACTGCGGGCTTATGCTCACCTCTGCTTAGAGATGCCACCCACAAGTAAAAAGCTATTTGTTTCAGTCACAACTGAGGCAGTCTTAGTAGGAAGACCTAATTCCAACAGCAGACAGGCTGATTAATCTTAGCAGCTTCCACTTGGCAACTAGACCAAATTCCTTCTGCTGCAAAAACATTTTAGATACACAAAGAACTGCACATATTATGGTCAAAATTTCTCTGGTCAAAAGCAGAATTGCAGGAAGTCTGTCTGGAATATGGGTGTGTAACAAGACTTAAACACAGCCACCTATTAACACGGAGAGTGCTCATCTCTTGGATTTTAATCTTCGTGATAGCTAAAAGTCAGAGAATAACTAAGCATATAGCTGGCAAAGTCTACCCAAGTCTTTAAAAACATTCTGGGTCCCTCACAGTAAGCTGCCGTAATCACTCTGCTTAAGAAAACAATCTATAAACCGTGACTTACTGTCCAATATTCGGAGTTTTTTTATACAGAAAATGGTGGCCCAATTATTTTCAGAACACTTAGGTGATCATATCTCTACTAGTGTTACTGATTCCAGCTGTTGAGCAGCAATTCTTGTTAAGAATTCTAAAAGCTGCCAGGGAGTAGCTCACAGATGAGTTTTCCTAGTTTTGCAGGTAATTGCCCGTTATTGCAAGAGATGCGTTTCCATTATACCAAGGAACATTTTATGGTTCCTGTCCCCCAGTCCCATCATATAATGCCAACAGGCAAGTAAGGAAATACAAACTGCAATATTGTCAACATTCTGAGATTAACACAGATACTTTTTCAGTTTAGTTCATCTGCTAATGCTATTTATCATCTGACACAACATAGTGAAGACTGAGAAGTAGCTGTGTCTACACTGTAAACACGGTGTGGATACTGATGTAAAGAGAGAGCAAAGGAACAGAAATCATAGAATCAGAGAAATGATTCCTGCTGTTTCTTCACTAACTAGCATTTATTTGTGGATTTCAAAATTAAGTGTGGTATTAGCTTCTCACATACTGAGTCATCACAAAGTAGTGACATCATGAAACATTACAACCATTCATGTAGTTAAAACAATTTAAGTAGTTTCTTCTGAACGCTGAACTTGCTCCTGTAATTCATGTGTGTCTTAATTTTACTCATAACACTGCCTGCTTGCAGTAAGATCTTAGCAATACCATTTATTTACTCCAATTTACAGGGACAAACTAACATGGGACAAACTAACAGTGTCTAAAGCTAATGAGAATGTATTTAACAGTCTTTTAGCCAAATAAGAAAGGACAACAGCTTACTGAAAAAAATCAGTTGTGACATTTATTATTAACTAGTATCTCATCTTACTTGCTGAAGGAAAGTAGGAAGCTGTTGTCTCATTTGTTCCTGAAGCTGAGGATTTCCAGCAAATAAAGGATTATTCAACATCATCTACGGGACAAAAATGTTTAACATTAAAGACCAAGCAGTAGAAACCAGTGGGCTTTAAGACAATTACTTATCACATATGAATCATACAGAGGATGATAATCGTCTATGAAAATAAGCTCACAGAAAAGTCACCTTCTACTACTTTGACCAGAACTTGTTATAAACTACCAACAATGTAATGTTATAAACCACCACAATGTTATAAACCACCACACAAGGTAGGGATTTATTATTTAGAAAAAAAAAAAATCTTTAAGTGAAAATAATGCCAGATACTTGGCAAGACAACCTAAATTATATCACTAGACAATCCTTTTCTGCTCAGTGTCTATTTGATATTTAAATGACACAGTTTCTCTGTAAACATCATCTGCAAAAAGTCAGGTATATTTTCCAAGCCAGTATTCCTTAGATAAAGTAATTTCTTTTCTGTAAGTTCAGCATTTGACTTTGGATATTATTGCTCTAAGTAAAATTTGAAAGCACTTCTGTACCATTCACAAAACATCAGTATCTGTACTTTTATAGCAAGCAAGGGTCACAGGTAAGAAAATAAAACCAGAATAACACCTAAAACTGGCATCAACACTTCCCCCTTCACTTCTCTCAGACTAGTGTTGGTATTTATTTGCTGGAAGATCTATCTACTTTAACTCCTTAATTTGTTTTATTTAACTGTCTCTTAAGCTAGGTCACAAGTTTAGGGCTGTACACAACATACACAAACTTACAAGTTACTTCTAAAGAACGCCTGGCAGAATTCAACTACAAATTGAAGAAACTCACTGCAACAGATTGTTAAAGGTAACCAGGTAATAATTTCATTGAGCTAGGCATTGACATACTTCAAGAACTGTGCCATTCACTACAGACAATTGCTGAATCGTTTGGTCAATACATAACTATCATAGACTGAACTGGGAAAAAAAGAAAAAAACTTAAATGCATGTGTTACTATATAAGATGCATTTACCTGTACTGCAAGATCAGGATTCTGGCTTAATGACTGCATCATGCTTCTCATATAGGGTGCAGACAACATGTTCTGCATCAGTTGTGGGTTTTCTGTTATCTGCTGTAATAAGCTCTGCATTCCTGGTGTGTTGAACATACCAGCTTAAAAAAAAAAATTACAAGGACACTTTCATAAATACCATATCAAATTAGACTAATTAAAACCAGGATTCAACCACTTGTTTTCTACAAGTTTTAGTCATTGAAATGCAACTCTGTATGGTTCTGCTTACACAGATGCATCCTAGAAACAAGTTAAGAAAAAGGCTGCATCCAACAAGCAGTCCCACTAGGCATTTAAGACAATTACTTATCACATATGAATCATAGAGAGGATGATTATTAACTGTTTTCCTGTTTGTCTCCAAACAAGAAAAATACTATCACTCATCTAAAGATTCCCCACCTTTGTTATTTTAAAGCAATACCGATGTATTATCACCCTTAGTTTACTTTTCATGTTTGTTTTTGTACAGAGGACTTTGACACTAGTCAAATGTTCTGCTAAAGCAAACAGGAATAAAAACTTTGAATCCAAATCTTTCTAATAAAAGAATCATTCCAGCAAATTCCACAGTATTTGTAAATATATATAACTACAATAATAGACACACCTCCTAGTCCAGGTCCCAAATTTGGTATGGTTGAGCTCTGTCCCGTACTGCCAGAGGTGCTATTTCCAACAGTACCACTGCCACCACTCTCACCGCTGGAGCTGGTATTTGTCGTGGAACTCTGAGAACTGGACTGAGGAGCCCAGGGATTTGGTAAAGGATCTCTATTTTCTGTACGAGATGGCTGACTGTCCCCTCCTGATGATGCATTGCTTACTAAAGAAGCAAATGGGTTACCTCCAAACTACAGAGGAAGGAAAAGCAAACGTATCATCTATAATAGCCAACTGTTTAAAGTCCACTATAAATGGCAGATTATCTTTCCAAATTTAAAACGCGAAGATAAATGTTGATGGCTCTTGATTGGTTATACTCACCAACCTAAAGTAACTCATTGTAAGTATTCTTAAGACTCCAACATTAAGAAACACTAGCATCTCAAAAGAAAAAAAATCACATTTCTTTCAGAAAGCAGTGTTTCTACTACACTAGTACTTTGGTCACAGTAAGACCATCTCTTCTATAGCAGCTCCCAACTTCAAACCTTCTTCTCTTCCCATCTTAGGTTCCAAGTTACTAAACAGGCCATTAAAATTTTCCTAGACCTCATAATTTCACAAGTCAAAGAAGTAAAGCAATTTAGATTTTTGCAGTAATTTAATATAGAAATTCATTAACTTTAAAATAGCTTCTTGGACCCACAAAACATTATCTGTATTTCTTCAGTTTCAAAAAGGCACAGAATTTGTGAACATCTTTCCTCTGAAGAGATGCTACATAGTGAATTCAAGCTTATAGAAATGCTTTGCCAAGTACACACTTGAAAAGTTACATTGTTTATATTCTTTCATTTTGGAAAAATATTTTCCCTCAGAGGCATTTGTAATCTTTTCTCACCTGTTCCTGTGCTGCATTCAACATTGGCTCCTGAATATCTGTGTACATACGTCGCAAAGCATTGTATCCACCTGGTATACTTTCAAGGTTGCTCAAGGCTCGGTCTTGGTTTCGCATCATTTCCTGCATCATTGCAGGGTTTCTAGCAAGTTCTAGTGTCTAAGGAAGTGGAACGTTTAATCTGTATTAATAAGAAATCCATTCTAAAGTGAAAACGTCAGCATTTGGCAGTATCTCAGTTACTAATGTCTATTCTTGCTACATCATTCAGTTACACAATAATGAAACGTCATGAACATACAGAGATCTTTCTACATACCTGTCGCATTATATCTGGATTATTCAGCATATGACTGATTTCTGGATTTCTCTGTATCAGTTGCTGCATTTGAGGGTTAGCCATAATTAACTGCCTCATCAGATCAGGATTTGAAAGCATGCTCTGAACGAATGGGTTTTCCATTATCTGAACCATCATTTCTGGGTTGGACATAAGTTGCCGCTGCATCTGACTTTGCAACTCTGAAAAGTTTGATGTATTTAAACCCAGGCTGCTCAGACCTGCCAAACCTCCAAGGCCACCTTTAGGGAAGGAAAAAATGTAATTGAACTTTTAGTTTCTGATATACTTTTAAACACAACCATGTTCTTTCTAAATGCAAAATATTTGAACATATCCCACTCTTCAAAATAAATGCAACGGTCCATCTTCATGAGCCTGATAAAGAGTCATCCACTTAATTTGCTTCTTTAAATAACAAGACACCTGAAAAAATCAAATTGCGTTGAAATATAACTTGTTTGAGGTCTTTGGAGTTTCCCCCTCTAACATGTTCCAGTGCATTTGTAATAATCATTTATCCGTCTTTTTATGGTATAACGAAGAGACCTCCTAATATGACACATACTCCCTATTCTAATTAGAAGTAGAGCTCTTTTTTTTTACTGCTGCACCAAGAGCTAATAATGATTTTCATTTTCTTCCTTTGCTGAGTCTAAACAGACAATTCACATTTTTAGAAGATACTAGACTAAAGAACTGTTTACACCAAAAGGCATTTGCCTAACGGTTAGCTTTTTCAATTCTAGTTTGTTTAAAAAGCATGAGATGAAAGAGCGTGAATAAAATACTTATTTTAAAATACTGTGTATTTCTGTCAATCAAGGCTGCAGTCTTTTTTTCTTGAAAGAGAAGATTGAAACTAACAAATAATTAATTATAAATTTAGCAGGATTTTGCTGGTTCTGTTCCAGATCTGGCTTCACGTAACAGATACAACTTCAACAACACTCTCTGCACGCCAACAGAGATACACTTTTAAGGAGCAGGATGCACTGGAAAAAGTTTCATTACCCATAGTGCCAGAATACAACATCAGTGGGACCTTACTACTGAACCCATGTCTACAGCCACTTCTACAACCCACCTCATAGGTATTTGTAATCTAGTTTGTTTTTTTGTGTGCATGTTTTTTGTTTGTTTGTTTGTTTTAAGTCCTGTTTACTATAGAATAAAGTTTCAGTGACAATTATCTGAATCCAAGGGAAGATATCTACCATGATACCTAACAAAACATTCTTACCTAAGCCAAAAGGGTTACTATTTGTTGAAGCTGTTGTTGAGGTACTACTGCTTGATGTCGATGTGGTAGCAGTACTGCCAGTGGTATTTGTTTGTTGAGCTGTGTGGTCTTGTGATCTAAAAGAAATTTAAAAATAATAAGTTTAGCAAGGTTATGTCATTAAATACAGGAACAGTGTCATCATACTTGAGAACATTAAATTTCACTTTGATAACTTCTCAGAAATCACAGATCTCTAGATGGCTTCCTATAATAAATTCTTCTCAGACATCAGCAACATCATTGTTCTTCACAACAGTAGGTTCTAACATTATGAAGATGGATGGGCCTTTGTCCATCTGTAGCCATTACCACCTTCTTATGCAATTCCCTGGGACGCCTAACAACATATTGCTTTCTCAGTCCTTACCTTGCTTTAAGAATCCTTGGCCTTGTTCTACAGTAACACTAGCCCTCAGACAGTACCAATTACATGCCTGGGGCTTAAAGAAATAAAGACTAGCAAAATCTAATTTATTCCATGTCACATATTTAATAGGATGCCTTACGAAATGTGAAATTCAATTACTGTTTTATTTCATTACAAGATAAATATCAGAATCTCAATAAAGTTTCAGAGTAAGAACAGGGTAAAAACAGCTGCCGAATTCATATATTCATCACACCTGTCTATAGCAGAGGCATATATCTAGGTGCTGCCATGGGGTGAAAGATCAAGGAACTGAGCTCATTTAAAGCTAACGTGCCATCTATGCAAAAAAGAGAGGCTAGTTTTAAGCACAAATCAATTCCCCAATCTGGTTCAAACAATTTGATAAATACCTGTACTTATTATTAAAAATTATGGTGTAAAATAACTCTGAGAAACTATTCACTCCAATGTCACACAAAGATAGGGGGATTACATTATGTTAAATTTTACAGTTCAGTTCATCTCAGTACCTTTCTGGTACAATAAAATTCTATGCTCGTTTCAATAAAGCAAAGACAAAACAAAAACAAAAAATAAAAAGACAACCACCCCTCCCTCCGCCCCCCCCAGTCTGAGAGATGACTCAGGTCCAGAGGCCACCCTAGAATGTTTAAGAACTCTGATTCCAGCTAAATGTCACATGTGATAGAACCCAAGGGGAAAATGAAATACGTTGCACATTTTGCAAGTCATCAACATTACAGTGTAAATACCCCACCTTCTAGTATATCCTGATGATTTTGACCAGCATTCTTGTAAATGGCAAACAGAACGTAGCATGCCAAGTCATGAATGTTTCAGCTGACATGGGACCTAGTAACCTCATTCAAGTTCCTATTGATATTCCCATTGTGGACTCAAATTAATTTTCCTTCATAAGATCTAACAGTTGTCCTATAACTTAAGTCCATAACCATTCCTATGAATTCAGTTTTGCCTGTTTTAATTTGCACTCTAATAATAGACTTTTGGGTTCATCAGAACACACACACAATCTGCTGAATGAAAACCCTTTCTGGAGGGAACCTTCCAGATACAAGCTAATGATCTGGGAAAGAGAATAACTGAATACTTGGCTTTGACGTAAGGTAGGTGAAATTCTGTGCTCCTGAGAAAAACAAGCACTAACAGCAACCACCACGTTTTAACACAAGGCTACTTCCATCAGCCAAGCAGCTGTAACTTCAGTGATGAAGATCATAAAATGCAAAATTGGTTACACTGAATATGAACTTTCTAATGAAGCTATTTGGTTTCCTTTGTTCCAGAAAACACACAAATCTTTTCTCTGTAAGCAAAAGGTAAAAAAATAAATATAAAATCTTCTTTGGTTCTTTAACTGAGAAGCTATTTTGAAAAACAAATGTACCTCTCCATGTAACTGTCAAGAGATCTCAAAGCAGGAGAGAAAATTTGAAAAGACTGAAAACTTCACTTCAGTGTGCTTGTTTTGAAATTGGGGGTATATGCCCTCAAGATAGTGCTTTAGGTCTCAAGTCTTTCAGCCTCAAGCCTTCGACTGAAAAGCCTTTAAAGCACACATCTTTTAAATCTGCTTTACCATTATGTTTCCTCTTATCAGCACCTAAAACAGTGTTTGCTTGTAACATTTGCATTCAGAACTTCAGTGCATCTTCACTACCCATTGCAAATCACTGTTACTTTGAAACTGTATTGGCCAAATTAGAAGATTATACTGGAATCCTGTATTATTCAAAAAAAAAAAAAGTTTTTTGTTAACACTAGCACTTTGTAATAAAATATCCCTAACCAATCCTGGTTGAAAAATATATATGAGGGTTCCTACTTGAAAGCTACACATGCAATATTGTTTACAAGAGAAAAGATGATCTTTTTGAGATCTAGTTTTGGAAGATAATTTTTGTTTGTTCAGTTATATGGCATCAACAGTAGCAGCAACAGTTAAGAAAAAGGTAAATGGCATGCGTAAAATGGTTAGAAGCAATTCAGTGGTGATAATCATGGCTGAAAATCGGCACTCGCCAGGCCACACTGGCAGGTGTAAGGGTCTTGCTTTGGAGTAAAGCAAAAATCCAAGTATTTCAGTAAGAAGAAGAATGAGAAAGTATACCATCACCCTGAACTATCTCAAAGAGGATTTTCGTTGTGTTGGCAATTCTCATTAACAGGTCTTTTTTTTTTAAAAAAAAATAAAGCTAATAGGTGAAAAAATTACTGCCTCATTTGAAGATTGGGTATCTACACACAAAGGGTTTGCATGGTGTTTTGTTTGTGCTTCCTTGTCCAAGACATGATTAAAACATTCTGAAGGTAATTGTAAGAACCTTTCCTAAGATTATTCAAAAAAAAAAAAAAAGGGGTGGGAGAGCTGGGAGGGAGATGAGGCAGAATACAATGTGGACTACAAAGACATTAACCTTACTTGAATTAAAAAAAAAATATTCCCACAAAAACATAAATGTGGAATTGTGCCTGGAAGTGCTTTTGCCCGGAGGCAAAGTTTGAGACAGTACAAGAGACTGGCACAGCTATTTCAGTACTTAAAACTACTGGAGGTCAAACCTATGAACCCTTTGAGGACTGTGCAATTAAAGGAATGCTGTTTTCACTAACTATGGGCTCATGAAATCTCTCAGATGAAACCTCTTATGAAACCACACTCAAGAGAACAGTTTAAAAAAAAGTCACAACGGTAGAATACTAGTTCAGGAACATAGAGCACAAAATTACAGTATTAGCTGATACTGTATACAAAATTGGGATGGTCATGAGACCTTAACTTCAAACATCGCTTTTGACAGGTGCCTGAATGTAATGATAATGTTTGTGACCTGGTGAAGCCTACAAAGCATAAGTTTTCTCCTTACTAGTTTCACACTCCCTCCTCCAACATCTCATCTTTTCCCACAGATGATCCTCGCTGCAGACAAGGGAGACTTAAGTAGAACAGAAGCAAAAACACTTTCAGGCTACCACAATGAGCATGCTATTAACTCTGAGAGCTGGATTCAAATGAGGGATACATTACCCTACTTGCCTAAAGGATTTTCAGTCAACTCTTTTCCTTCAGGGAATTTCACAAGAAGTAATTTGCAGATGGCATAGCTCAATTTGATGCATCTTTTTCACTATCATTTAGAAGTAGTCTCACCAAAACAAAACATCTCAAGCAAAGTCTGTCTGCTCATCCAGATAAATTAGTTCCATTAAAGTAGCTCTCTCTCAAGAATTTTCTTTACTTGTTTTACCAAAGTAGTAAGAATTCACCACTTTTTTTTTTTTTTTTTTTTTTTTTTAAGTGTGAAGAGGAAAGGTGCACAACAGACACTTATGGTCAGTTAAAGCTGATATCTAAGAGAACTACAGAGCAAAAATGCAGCCAGCCCCTGGGAATAATACCCAAGTTAAAAAACAAAAGCAAGAGACTTGAATTTAGAAACAGTAATCCAATCAAAACACAACGCAAACCTAAGAAAAGAACACTGTAACTTCACACTTGTTTTGCGCCAACTGTGACAAAGAAGCTGACTCTGAGGTTTAGTCAGATCTAGTTTTGCCACACAGAAAGCTGTCACATCAAGAATTAAAAATATTTTTACGTCTTAGAGGTAAATAGAAGACTGTTTATCAGTAAGTAGTTACCTGTTTTGTGTTTTGATAACCAGGTGAACAGTGAGTCCATCATGAATCCCATGCTGAGTCAAAGTATCTTGATCTTTTAAAATTTTTCCAGCAAATATCAATACAAGCTGATCGGTGTGGGACTTGAAACGCTTAGAGATTTCTTCCTTAAACTAAACAACAACAAAAAGTACAGTTACATAACTGGATACCAAACTGCTAAATTTTTTAATAATTTAAAGGAAAAGCTCCGTTGTTCAGGTTTATTGCAATTGTTCTGCATGTTCCGCTTCACACAATCAAGAAACACTTCCTTAAGATCACTCAACCTTTTTTTTTTTTTCCAAAGATGGGCAATCAAGTCATTCCTCTTCCATGTAGTAAAGATGAAAGTGGTTCACAGTTAGTGTTTCACAGACTGCTAGTTATATAGCTGACAATAACAAAAAATCCAATTCCATGATAATGTACACTACTGTGTGTACTACTGATATGTACTACACATATGCCTATAGGTAGTTTCATATAATCACATCTATAATTACATAGCAGCATACATAAACTAATATATATTTACAAAATTTGCTGACAGACTGCAGATGCAAAGTCACAATAGAATTAATCTCTCTACGCTTTTGCTGGAACTAAACGATGAGGCATCCTCTCTTCTCAGACAGTTTTGCTGCCTTCCACAAACCAAAACCAGCACGCTTTTCCACACAGACAAAAGATACTTCTCAGGTGACTCTGCTTTCTCATTGCTGAATGACATAACCACATGAAATAGAGTTCCAGCCCAGGCCATGGTGAATGACCATATACTTCAGCTGACCTGGAACCTCATCAGCACCACTGAACATGGAAATCTGCAGTACGCCTTCCTGCCTTCTTAACCAGTAATAACCATGTCATGCTTTGACTGAGTTCTGACTGAGATTTTATTTTCCTACAGAAAAGCACTCTAACAGAAAGAAAGAGAAAAACCACGAAAGTGGGAAATATCCAGGAAAAAAGCATTAAGGAATTACTCTATTATAGCAAAGCCTGGCAAATTCTTAAACAAGACAAGTCAGTAGGCTAATTATTTTAAAGGTATCCTAGGCAGTTGGGAAGACCTCCACAAGGTCACCCTACTCAACATTTTAAAGTTAAATTGACCATACTGCTTGAAATAAAAAATTCCAAGCATTCTAGGAATTCTCACTTCTATAGAAAATCCAAATATTAATCTTGCAATAAGATATAAATTGCATTTTATAATTGGCAGGACTGGAAGAAAAAAAACAAAACAAAACACCACAGCATTATACTTTGAAGGAGAGTCTCTAATTGGAAGGGTTTATTGTACAGGAAGAGAAAAAACAGATGCAAAAAAAAGAAAAGGCTGAAACACAGCAGAGATAAAAGGCCTCTGTATATGGGTAGGAGGTACTCCTTGGTTATTTAAGTCTGCTCACACAGAGTTAGTTCTGGTCCTTATGGAAATAACTTTTAAGTCAGATTTCATGCTGGTAATATTTAGACCTGCAAGTATTCCAGAAAATTCCAGTCCATTCCTTCCCAACTGGGTCACTTACCTGAACCATTACTGACATGTTTATCTAGCCTGTTCTCAGAGGCCCCCAGCGACAGATTCTGCTATTTTTCTTCCAAGAAACCTACCCCAGTGCTACACTCTCCTGATTCTTCATTGTCCTGCCCACCACAGCCAATGCAAACAGATTGTTCTTCTCCTAAGAACCTTTCCTTGAGGGCAGTATTTTATAATCCAGTAATTCTCACCACTCTGAATTTTCAAATCTGGTCATATTGTATGGGTAAGACTCAAAAGTGGTCACAATATTCCACGTGCATTCTTATCCGCCCTTGCTAGGATAACAGGATGAACTCCACATCTTGCAAGCTGTATTTCCATTCGTAAGAAAAACAAACCCATACGTGAAAATAACAGTGCTGACTATTTAACAGGTATAAACCCTAGGCCCTTTTCTGCAGAGCAATGATGTAGGCAGTTGCTTTCTATTCTGCATTCTTTTGGTTAATTAGTCCTCAGAGCACACATTCCAGAGCAACATAAAAACAGCAGAAATACTCACAGTTTGGTACACAGCTAATGCAGAAGAATAAAGACATTATGCCAGACCAAAGAGTAACATCATTACCTAAACCCATTTACTATCGTATGTTCACACGATGCTATAACAGGGAGACCCACAACTTAACCGCCATCAGAAAGCTGATGCCGTAGTATAAACGGTATTAATATTACTTTATCCTAAACCAAGCCCTGTTGCCTGTTTCTAGAAGCAGCTATTTACCCACGAGGTCAAGGAAACAAGACACCTTTTATAGACCAAAATCACACAGTACCTAATATTACTGATATATAGGCATCAAAGGCTTCCTTTTCCCTACTATCACATGAAGCTGATTAGATGACCTGAAAAAACATTACTGTAAGACATTAATGCAAAAGCCAGTGTACCAGGACCACAAAGGAACCTCTACAGCAATGTATGTGCGTGATCAAAAATCACAAGTGATCACTTTCCAGCCAGGATAACACATCTATCATGAGTACTGAGCCAATTTCAGTTAACTGAGGCCTACTGACATTAATAGCCTAATAGCTAGGGGGGGAGAAAAGATGAAGTCAGGTCTTTGTTTTTTAATCTGTTTCACATGGATTCAGCACAATCTTGAGGTATCTGAAATGAATGAGAAGGTACTAAAGAGGCTCCAAGCAGGACTGAGCTTTCTTTGGCATTTCACTCACAAAAGAAAAACACAGAAAAAAAATCAGTTAACATGAAATTTATTTTGCAAATGAGTCTGTTGATTACTCTTAACAATCAAAGATATCATCAATAACAAAACAGGCCAGTGAACAGCACACTATTTTTTCCTGAGGCAGAGGGAAGAGAATCATTTACATATCCGTAAAAAACAGGCTTACAAAACATTTTGAACACCAAAGTTTTTTTAGATTGTCAGCATCTAAATGTGTTGCTCACATTAGATGTAATGCTACACTCAGCTCTGGGGTCCCCAGCACAAGGAGGACATGGACCTATTAGAGCAGGTTCAGAGGAGGGCCATGAGGATACTTAGAGGGCTGGAGCATCTCTCCTATGAAGACAGGCTGAGGGACTTGGTGTTGTTCAGCCTGGAGAAGAGAAGGCTCCGGGAAGACCTTCCAGCAGCCTTCCAGTACCTAAAGGAGGCCTACAGGAAAGCTGGGGAGGGACTCTTTGTCAGGGGATGGAGTTACAGGACAAAGGGGAATGGTTTTAAACTAAGAGAGGGTAGATTCAGATTAGAGATTAGGAGCAAATTTTTTACTCAGAGGGTGGTAAGGCACTGGCACAGGATGCCCAGAGAAGCTATGGATGCCCCATCCCTGGAGGTGTTCAAGGCCAGGTTGGATGGGGCTTTGGGCAGCCTGGTCTGGTGGGAGGTGTCCCTGCCCATGGCAGGGTTTTGGAACTGGGTGATCCATAAGGTCCTTTCCCACCCAAACCACTCTGTGATGATGCACATAGCTACTGTTTGAACTGTGAAATGAAGTCAGGGAGGGCAGAACAGAGAACTTTCTCCCATCCTCTGTGGGCAAGCAACTCTCACTGCTACTGGTAACTAAATCACAAGACCATTCCCCCACCATAAAGGTGGGAACACAAAAGTTTCTTTCAATTCAGACAGTATAAGGACAAGAAAAATGACTGGCAATTGCTTTACTCCCCCAGATCGTGCCTGCACAGTTTTGATAGGACTCCTTACCACTTTAACAAGCAACAAATAATATGGCAGATACTGTGCTACAGCACTATGGTAGTGAAAGACCATAGGTGTAAACTCTGGAAGCTCCTAGATGTGACCAGCAAAGGCAACTCTATCAATTATATTTTCCCTTGGGTCAATCCAGTATGTATCACTTCAGTATCTCACATTAAACATACACAACCAACAGAAAAGGGAGTAAAGGAATGAGATGATGATGAGACATACTTAGGCAGATGTAAGAAAATAAACTTTGGGATTTATTAGTTCAATTGTACAAATAGAAAGTGTAAGTAATACCATCAGTAAGCTACACTTAATGCCTTAATATACTATGTAGCCTGGGAAAAGCAAGAGTGGAGGAGTCCAAAGTCTCATCAGCTGGCAAGAAGCAATGAGTGTTTGTATGCAATTCTACTGAGCTGACTTCCTTTTCATCAGCATGTCGCACTGCAAACAATGGTTCCAACAAACTGCATTTACTGTTCAAAAATTCAGTTCAAAACAAAGTTCTCCTTCACTGTAATGTTAGGCACAAATAACGACTTATCGTACCTAATACCTAGCATGCTCACAGAAACTAGCTCATTATGCTGCAAATACAATAGAACGTAACGAATACAATAAAAATAAGGTAAAAAGTGACATCAACTTTAGACAACACTGTTAGAGGAACAGTATAAAGAAACACTGTGAACAGACTGAAACAAAAGACTAACATCTAGACAGAGCCCTGGCTTCCCCAAGGAGGAAAAAAAAATAAAGCCTTCTTAACTAGAGTGAATTCACTGAAGGTCACAAACTTGTTAAAATACAGCAACCTGTAGGTTTGACATGAATTAGAGCTGATCTAAAGCTAGCCATGTTGAAGCACCTGGTCTGCATTACTGTCTTACCTTGTTTCTATTATTTTTTTCTTTAAAGGACAAGAGCAGTATTATTTTTTAGAGGACTAATTTAAAAAAAAAATAAAAATAAACAGCACTCCAGCACTCCTTGTTTACAGTCGTAATTGCTACACCAAATATCGTTCAAGTCACACTACTTTCAGTAAAATTCAGCCCAGTGCTGGGCTAACAAAACTCTGCTCTTTTGTTCCACGCTCTCACAGAAACAGGCTCTGCAAGTCACGCTAGGCCTTCTGTTACACCTCTCAGCTTGACCGCCCCTCAAGGTTTTTGCAACAGTCAGGTGAACAACACTCTGTTGATGCCCAGCCCTGAACCAGCATGAAAATAATCTAACTTGTATAATTCCTATGTGAGCTAGTTATAGTAAATACTTTGTCACTGAACAAAGCCCATGTGTCTGAATTCACAGGAAACACAACACCTGACTAAAAGAGACTGTTCTGCACAGTCACTGTGCAGAGCACATCCGTACTTTACACCTTAACTTACTAACATCCCATCATCTGACAAGTTCGTCTAGGAAAGTCCCCTTAAAAAGTTATTCCAGGCAAATTAAAAATCAAAAACGCAAACCATATTTTGATGTGTTACTACATTATGATTCAAAAGCTTTCTGCTGACTCACTCTTTGCCGTCAAAATCAGCAACAATGGAGCTACCCACTCCGTCCACAAAAAGCTGTGTAAAAACTATAATAGGAAGAAAACAAATCAATGGGAAAAAAAATTCAAATCCTCTCATCCTTGACTTAATGCAACATATTGAAAAATTAAATTACAGTAACAGTCTGAAAGAGGCCTCAGGGAACTAACATCCAATTACTGCTGAAAACCCATGTATAAGAGGCTCCAGAAAACTGCAACTGCTTTGAAAATACTAAGCTACAACTTTATCTAGACAACAATAAAAAGGCAAAGTTGCACTCTTCACAAACCAAACTGTTTTGAGCTTGGTAACGGATAACGAGGGAGCAAAGGTTTGCATCTACACGGCAGAACTGCAATTTATACTCGCAGCAGTCCCTCAAATAACAGCCCTGTTACGTACAGATTGCCTTTTGTAAAACAGAAGTAGTGGCCACACGTATACCGAACCCAAGATGAGGAACCAGAAGAACCAAATACACTCACGGCAATGCAGCTGCTGATAGCCACGGTCTCCTGTCCTGATGAATCATATCTGGTGATCTTATGACTGTGAATGAAAGGGTACCGACAAAATGGGAGTTTTCATTGCACAACTCTTGGACGCTATACCGGAAGGGGGACAAGTATTCATGGTTACGGACAGCAATGCATATTTGGCAGAGCCCGCAGTTAGCAGCAGACAAAGCAGAGCTGGAAAGTGCACCAAAAATCAGGCCTCTACACAATCCATTTCTGTCTGTCACTATCTGCCCATGCCCTCGTCAATTACACGTGCTAGTTTCATAATCAAATTATTGCCTCAAATTCTTCCACCAAATCAAACTGACAAAAAAGTAATTCTGAGAAACAAATTCAGATTCTTGATGAGTTTACAATCCAAACAAGTCCTGAAAGGAAAACCGGGGCAGCACAATCTAGTGGAAATACCCAGGACTCATGTTAGAGCCAGTTCTCTCTCTTCCAGGCAATCTTCAGCAAGCCACTCTGTTTCTTTGTGCAACAACTTCGGAGAAATGATCAGCGGCACCTCCCTTCTCCAGAAAAGAGCTCTGCAACCTGCTGATGGAAACCACGGTACTTTCAGCAGAACAAGACTGTTCTCTAGCAGGTCAGTGAGACTGGAAAAGGGCGTAAAAGGACTAGATGTAAACTGCGATTCATACAGTAGAGCTGCTTTTTGAGAGCTTACCCTATAGTTCCTTTTTCACAAGGGACAGCTTAAGATGTCTTATTTTTCAACTTCACTGCAAAGAGCTCAAGCAACATTTATTTTTCCTGAGGAAAAACTGCCATGTGAGTTACTGCCAGTAGAATTATTACTCACTCGACCACACAGGTAAGTATCTCTAAATTATTTGACTTGAGCAAGCTTTAAATTTAACATGTTACAGAATACAAAACATGAGTGAACAACAGACATGATGGCTAAGTCTGTCAGGCATAAGGAGCTATTAACCCCATCAGCAGCAAGAAGTCTAAAATTCTCAAAATTCCCAATTCTCAAAATTTTGACGAAACTTCACTCCCACTGTTAGTGACCTTCCTACATCACCAAGACTTAGTCACTAGATTCAGATGCTGCTGGGCTCTGAAATATATAGAACATCTTACCATGTTACCTCTACAACGGGTATTACCTAATCCATTAGGATTTTCTCTGGTTTTGACAGTTTCAAACACTACACAGGAGAATCTTTTACAACTCTGTGATCCCTACTCCAAAGCAAAGGATGACTGATGACTGCAGAACAAACCCACAGAAAACCACAGGAGGAAGGCCAGCACTATTTGACACGGATAGCTGAAAAAAATAAAAATATCAAAATGAAATATATTCTGCATAAAAGTATCTGCACACAAAATACTTAATAGTATTCTGCCAATCATTTATCAGAAAACACTTGCTAAGTATCATAAATGAAAGTCAGAAACACCAGTTAACTAAGTCAACTGTCAGGAAAGACAACATACCTTCTTAAGGTTTCTGTCCTACCAAATAGCAGCTGTATCAGATTTACACAGCAAGGTTGAGTTAGGTGGGAGGGCTGCAGGGGTGGCCTCTGTGAGGAGAGCCCAGCAGCTAAACCATGTTGGAGCAGAGCCAGCTCCAGCCAGCTCCAAAAGGGACCCACTGCTGGCCAGACATGAGACAACAAGCAGTGCTGGTTGGGCTTCTGGGACAGCAGGGTGAAAAAAAAGGGGAAAAAAAATCTGCCATGCAACAGCAGCTGGGAGAGAGGAGTGAGAACATATGTAAGGAACAGCCCAGCAGCCCCCAAGGGCAGTGCAGCAGGAGGCACACTGCAGCAGTTCCCCTGCGGCCTGAACAGAGGCCCCTGGTGGAGCAGGCTGTCCCCCTGCAGCCCAGGGGTCCCACATGGAGCAGATCTCCACGCTGCAGCCCATGGAGGAGCCCCCGGTGGAGCAAGTGGATGTGGCCTGGAGGAGGCTGCGGCCCATGGAGAGCCCCCGCAGGAGCAGGCCCCGGGCCGGAGCTGCAGCCCGTGGAGAGGAGCCCACGCAGGAGCAGGGGTCTGGGGGGAGCTGCCGCCCATGGAGGACCCGTGCTGGAGCAGTTTGCTCCTGGGGGATGGATGGACCCCGTGGTACGGAGCCGTGTGGGAACAGTGCTTAAGAGCTGCTGCCTCTGGGCAGCCCCTGCAGGCTCAGTTCGGGAAGGACGGCATCCCGTGGGAGGGACCCCACCTGGAGCAGGGGCAGGCAGAGAGTGACCATGAAGGAGCGGTGGAGACAAAGCAACAATGACTGACCGCAGGCCCCAACCCCCATTCCCCGTTCCCCTGCACATGTGCTTTTAGTTTGCTCTTAGTTCTCACAGCTCTGTGCAGCTGGCAATACATTAATCTTCCCCAAGCCAAGTCTGTTTTGACCACAACAGTATTTGGTCAGTGATGTCCCTGTGCTTATCTCAACCCACAAGCTGTGGGTTTTTTTCCATTGTGTTTTCTTCCCCTGTCCTGCTGAGGTGGGAGAGGGAGAGCACACGGGGGACATGGCAGCCCACCACAGCAGCCTGACATTGTTCTAAACCAACTTTAATCACATTTCCAAACTCTGAGGGGTACGGAAAAAATGTCAGAAATGAACTCAGAGAATGGTTTGGATTGGAAAGGGCCTTAAAGGTAGTGAATAATTAGAATATGAGGAAAAGTCCACGAAGAGTCACACAGACACATCAATAATATGTTTCAATGCATCAAGACACAAAACAGTGGAAAGGACAGTGCTTCAACTTTGGTGCTGAACAATTTATATACTCAAGTGTCTTGAATGACAACAGAAATCTAGATCACAATACTGAGAAAGAACAGTATGTAACATGTGGTCTCATCTTCTGGTTGTACCATTCAGTAACCCCTGACTACAAAGGCAGAACTGGATTAGGTTGGAAAAACTGAGATTAACCAGTGCTTATGAAAGAAAACATCATATCAAATGTTAAAAGCTTATGTAAGTTGGGAAAGATGCTCCCCTACCCAATTACACAATGCTGCCCTTAACACATTTACACCTGTGAGCTCTTTGTAAGCAGAACATGGCCAATTTGAGTAGCAGCAGGCACAAATCTGAAATACTGAATTTATGTATCTAATGTTCTGACCATAAATTTTACTCATTTTAATCACAGAATACAACTTTGTGAGATCTCCACTTCTCAAGAAGCAGAGTCCCAACAGGATGTATACATTAACACATATAATTCTGGACAGTTTTTTGCTTGTTTTGTTTTTTAATTTATAGCTGAGTGTAGAGCAGAAAGCACAACATTTGAGTTCAATTAGTTTAAAAAAAACAAGCTGATAAACATGCTACTACTTAAAACTGCATTCTGCCCATCTTCCCATCTTGCAGTCTGCACACACATTAGTGGATATCAACTCTGAACCAATCATAATAATAAAACCTCAAAAAAGGTTCGATGCAAGTTTCAACACTTAGCATTCCAAGTAGCACAATGTAAATCTCAGCAAGCTTTTGCTCTTCTAATATTGCCCTGTGGTGAAGAGAGAGTAAACGATGAAGTCAAATTGTTTTTCATATTTCTAGTTCCAACACCGCATCACTCAAACCACTGAAGTCATTCACATTAGGGTGTGAGCAGTCCATAACATAACTATGCCTTCTCTTTGTGTATGTGCTTTAACAAAACACACTGTTAACTCTGCTAAGCAAAGAACTGTGAAGGTTTTATTGCCATGAACTCACAAAATAAACCAAAGGAGGGGAAAAAAAAAAAAAAAAAAAAAAAAAAAAAAAAGAGGACAAACAGTTTTACTGAGTTCTAATGAATGGGAACTCGAAGTAATCAGGCTCAGAAGTATTCATTTTCACCTACATAATAGAAATCTTAGCGCGAAGCACTGTATAGGCCTGCAAATTCATTATCGTGCACAGTCAAGAAAGGAAATATTCGGTCCTTGTCTTTACACTGAACAAATGTGCTCAGCACAAAGAATTACAGAAGGAATAAAAAGAGACAGATGTGTGGCACTTTCAATTAACTAACCTCCTAGAGCAGCTTTGCACTTGGAAGTTATTTTTCATTCTAACCTGCTTACTGCCTGTCCTGGATGCACAACATGGGAGCAGCAATTGTAATTCCTGTGTTCCTGAGGTCTTCCAACATGGGAAAAATCCTCCCTGACTTAGAACAGTTGCAAATCTGGTTTACGTTGTGTTGAGCACACACTATTCAAGTTTGCAGACAGTACTAAATTAGGAGGAGCTGTTGATTCCCTTGAGGGTAGAGAGGCCAGAAAGAGAGACCCTGAGAAATCAGAGCACTGAGCATCACCAAACACATGAAATTTAACAAGAGCAAATCCTAGATTCTGCACCTGGGATGGTGCCTCCTAGACGTACATATAGGACTGGGGACAAACACCTGGAGTACAGCCCTGCAGAGAGGGATGTAGGCTTCTGATTCACAGTTTAACTCAATATGAGTCAACAATGTGTGCTGGTGGCCCAGAGGGCCAACCACATCTTGGGGTACAGTAAGCACTGTATGGCTACTCCATGAAAATCAACAATTGTTCCACTATACTCAGCACTGGTGCCACCTCGCCTCAGGTCGTGTGTGCAGTTTGAGGCTCCATGACATAAAAAGGATATTAAACTATTAGAGGTGTCCAAAGGAAAGCAATGAAGATGATAAAGGGCTGAGACGTTGTGACTTCAGTGGAGCATCTGAGAGTACTTAATGTGTTCGGCTTGGAGAAGGCAGAAGGGTGACCCCCCTATTGCTGACTACAGCTTTGCGAGGGGGAGCAAAGATGGAGACGCTGGCCTCTCCTCTCTAACAGGATACAAGGGCGTGGCTTAAAGATGTTCCAGGCTGGGTGTTCGGAAAAGGTTCTTCACTGAGAGGGTGCCTGGGTGCTGGAACAGGCTCCTGAGGGCAGTGGTCACAGCACCGAGCCTGCTGAAGTTCAAGAAGCCTTTGGACAATGCTCTTAGATACACGGTTTGACTCTTAGGCTGCTCCGTGTGGAGACAGGAGTTGGACTTGGTGATTCTCAGAGGCCCCTCTCTTCCTACCGAGGATATTCTATGATTCTAGATTAAGAGAGCAACATAAGATACGTATTGCATAGCACCAAGTTTGGCCCCAATAACTCTAAGTATTTACCTTTAAAAAAAAAAGGGGTTTTATTCTGGCAGTGGTCTGAAGTGACTGCAAACAACTCACAAAGTCATAATGTCAACTATACAAATATACCACTGAGTAGCTTTTATTTTGCTGTATGAGTTTAGCACTTTTTTTTTCCTCTTGCAAATATGGTAGACCTAGACGGCCCATCTGTAACAACAAACAAACACTTACTGATCGCAGGCGCATTTGAACAGATGTTCAACTGGTTCTGTATCTGAGACTAACCTGTTTTCAGGGCTGACTCTAGAAGCATCGCACTTACTGCTGACACCTATTTTTAATAACAGTCTATGATTATAGTTTAAGAAAAACAGCACGATACTACTCACAAGTGGACAGTGCACTTTTCAGTGCTGGTTGGGGCACCATCTAGGACTCACAGCAAACAGTGGACCCCCACAGACAATCCTATTTCATGTGAACAAAGACCTAAGTGTGAATCTAATCTGTGTATCTGACAGAGCTGCCGTATAATGTTTAGTTTAAGACATGTTGACAGTGAGGATGTTTCAAGCAGCATGTTCTGTCAATCACTTAAAAATTGTGTGTCTGTTTTCTGTAAGAATTTATGTTCTCACTAGCTCATCTAACTATTTCAGTTTTTGAGACAATTGCCCACCACAGAAACCTAGCACCCCAACTGGCATTCATGTTTGAAACACTCTTGTTAAAGATAACCTACAAAATTCACACCTGAAGTAAATGTATTTATACTTCCTGAAATATCCAAATACCCCCAGTCAGGCTGTCTTTCAGGACAAGCACAATCCTTTAGTTGGATTCAGCATTCGAATCTTTAAAAAAAATGCAAAGAACTTTACAGCAAATACATCAGTGCTGCTCACACATGCGGGGAGAAGAGAGAAACAAAGTACCTTTTTCAGGCTGAGATTTCTGGGAAAGCTGTGGACAACATCAAAAGCAAACACAGCCATTTTACCTTTGGGAGAAACGCCTAGATTAAGCTTGCGGACATAGTGGCAGATAGCATGCAGCACTGAGGCTGCCAGAAGACCAGTGAAGACAAGAGAGAATTGCCTCTGGCAGCAGGAGTGAAGGCCTTGATAAAACTTGCATCTGGGATTCTTATAAGCCAAATGCTGACAGGAGAGAAAAAAAAAAAAAAAAAAAAAAAAAACTACAACAGACTCAAGGAGATAAACTTCAAAGAAAAAACATCACTTTGTCTCTTTACAGTGACAAGGTGGAGAGAAAGTCTAATACTCAGCCAAGGCGCTGGCACTACGCTTTATGCTCGGGAGTTCGTCCTTTGTATTGCCCCGATAACCACACAGTGTCTTTTGGCTCACCCACAAGGAACGGTATCAAGCACTGTATGTAGACGTCGGTGGCATTCTTATGCACATTAACGATTTTTGGATTGCTGTTACCAACCACACTCGAGAAAAATAACGTGAAGTCAAACGGTTGCCTTGTTCAAAGGCAGTTCAGGGTACATTTCAAACAAACCCTATAGAAAACGAAAGCAGCTCTGAATCGCCTTCAAGAAACTTCACCTCTGGGGGCATTTTAGCGTAGCAACGCCCACCTCTTTCACGAGCAGGAGACCCTAGCTTTACAGACACCCGCCTTGCACTCTGACGGCAGCTCTTCTAAGATTGCTAGCCTTCCAACCCGAGCACACGAAATCGCAGGCAATAGCCGCATGGAAAGCCTCCAAGGAAAACAGCAGCATGGCAGGAAGCAACGTCGATGATTCAGCAGGTGTCACCGCTCCTGCTGTGCCAAAGGCACCGAGGGGGCCGGGCTTTCGCAAGAAGGCCAGGGAGACCCTGGCGCTTCAGCTACCGGGCGGCACGATCAGGCAAAGCCCCGAGCCGGGCCCCAGCACGCCCGCAGCCCGTGAGGCCAGACTTCCCCAAAGCGCAGGCAGCGAGCCGCAGATCGCGACAGCGGCCGACGCGGCGGCGGCTCCGTGCGGCTCCCAGCTCCGCGGGGCAGCGCTCGCTGACAGGACCGGCCGCGGCCCCGGCGCTGACAGGAGGAGGGGGAGGAGGAGGAGGAGGAAGGGGGACGAAGCCCTCGCCCCGTCCCGTCCCGTCCCGTCCCGTCCCGGCCGCGGCCCCTGACCTGCCGCACGCTGCTGGTCTCCGCCACGGCGAACTCCTCCTTCTCCTTAGGGGTCTTCACCGTCACCTTGATGATCCGCGGCTCGGCAGGGTCCTGCCCCTGCCCCTGCCCGGGGGACCCCGGGGGGCTGCGGCGCCCCGCGGGGCTCTCGGCGCTCTCTGACATAGCGGCCGGGGCCGGGCCGGCTCACCGAGCGCAGCTGCCGACGGAACCAGCCGGGACCTGCCGGGACCACCAGAGCCCGGCCGGAGCCTCCGCCCCGCTCGGCTCCGCTCCGCTCCCTCAGCGGCGGGCGGAAACACCCGGCTCGGCCGCCGCGCGCGCTGATGACGTCGCGCACCGGGGAAGTTACTAGAAAGGGGAGCCGGCTGCCCGGCGGGGGGAGGTTCTTTGTCAGTGCGCATGCGCGCGCGCGGGGGGGGGTGTTGCCCGTTGCCCGCCGTGCGGGGAGGGGCGGAGGGGCGGGCTGTGGTAACGTGCTGTCGTGTGTCAAATCATCGTAATACAAATAAAGTAAAGGACTGCGCGTCAGCCTACGGAAAGGCAGCGGTGAGGGGCTGCCGCTGCTGCTCCCTTTGGTTATCAGCAGCTGCTCAGGGGTAACAAATGACGCTGACGACTTGAGTGGCAGCCTTCCCTACCTGACGGCCGCGTTCGCCTCAGGCTTAGACCAGAGCACCTCGGTCACTGATCTGGTGCCGCCGGTTAGACCCTCTCCCAAAACATCGGGGCTTTTCCTGCTGGCCATGAAGTCAGTCAGATTCCTCTTCCTCTTTCTGTGTAAATTGTGTCCGTGGCCCTCAGTTCTGGGTTCAAACACGTTTTTCCTCCTTAAATTAGGATTAGCTTTTCCCAGAGGAGTCCGACTCCTCAAATGATTTGCTGTCTTGCTCTGTTACCGGTATCGTCTCACCACGGGTGAATCATGCCAGTTGGGATCAAACCAAGCGTAGCACAACACAGCAGTCTCCAACCCTCTGATTTTTATTTTTTTTCCAGCTGGTCAGTGCTGCCCTCCCCATCGGCTGGCAGAACAAGGGCTGTTGTGAAGTAACGCTTTGCACTGCAACCAAGCAGTGATTCCAAGCAGGGATCAATCCGATCAAAGTGCAAGGAGATGGTCCTCATCCAGGGCTGTTCTGGCTGATACAATAGCTCTTTCTGCCTATGGGGCCTCCTGGTGCACGGTTTGTACTAAACTAGCACAACCGCTACCCACTTTAGGTTAGCTGAGGTTTACTGGTTAGATCATCTAACCAATCATCTGTAGTATTTACTGAAAATACCTAATAGACAAACAATACTACAAATTCTTTTAAGATAATAATTTGAATTGATCAAAAGCTCTTAATTAAGCAGAGGAAATGTTAACAGAGAATGGTTATTCCTTCATCTTTTTTGGTACAGATAACAGGAGTACGAGCGTTCACTTGCCCATGCTGGAAGCATCAAAATGGAAAATACCCTGAAAGAGGACAAGGTGCATGTGTGTTTGCAGTGAGATATGCAGAACACAACTTAGGCACAATGCATGGACAAGTGAAAATGACACAAAACTATTCTGAGTTCTTACACCTCCTTACGCTGCCACGTTTTCAAACAATGTCCTTTTTTTCCTCGTTGTTTTTAATCTTTCCCATTTTCTTCCATCTTTGCTTTTATTTCACCTTTCTATAATCATCTGTACAGCTTTTCTTCATTAACTCGTGATCCTATCGAAGTACTTAGTGCAGAAGTTCAGTTTAATTCCCAACTCTGACTAGACATCTCCAGTTTGATATTTTTTCCATAGGCAGTCGATTTTAACGAGTACAGTCAGCTAAATTGGCTTAAAAAAAAAAAAAAAAAAAAAAAGAGTTCACAGCAACTAGAGATTATTTTGCATCAAAATGAAAATACTGGCTGAAGTCAAGTTGAACTAAATTAAGAATATCAGCAGAAGGTCCTGACGCAGTTTAGCTAAACTCACTTTAACATTCTACCTGAAGTTAGTGATAAAATTTTGAATTTAGACAAGGCCTCACGTGGTCTAAGTACAGTAAAACTTAATGCAAGAGCTTCAAAGTTTTGCTATAAACTAGACATAACATTCCATATGTTTCTGAATATTAAAACCAAAACGTAACAGAAATACCTTGGTAATCAGTTTTTAATGAATAAGGGAAGAGAAAGAGCATACACCTCTACTCCTGTGGGACCTTTACAAAATTACACACATATTAAGCTTCCCCTTCCTGATTTACTGGAACAAAGGTTAGGGTTCTTTGTTTAGACGCAGTTAAAGGGGTTAAATCAAAGCTGCATGCTAAAGTGTTACCAGATAGACAACGATTATCTTTTGCTGCTGATATGGCGCTCCCTGCATGGATATGCTGCTGCCTTTATGTATAGCAAACCACGAGCAAAGTGCGTTGTTAGAGCTGAATCAGAGGGCAACATCCTTGTCAGCTCATCAGTAATTCCAACAAAAAAAAACGTTGTTGTCTCACTTTCAGTGGGATTTATCTTCACTCTCTGAAAGATGCTAAAGATTTTCATAAAAGTAGCGTTACACAGGAACTGTGTAATGCTCTGAGCTTCAGAACTGTGACTGCTCGTCACTGCATTCATCTGTTTTATTCTCCTGAGTAGTTAACAGGCATTTTCCAATTGTACTATACAACCGAAGCCCCATCCATATGTATTTTTGTTGTTTTGATTCACAATCTTTTTGGGTATCTAAAATTTTGTAGTCATACATGTCAGAAATTTTATTTCGCCATCTCTACTCTGTACATATCCTGTGCTTTGGTCTTTCCACTAGGTCTCTGTAATCTGTACTGTGTGGAGCTTTTCTTTGAGCAGACACCTCAGTCCCCCCCACTTCAGATTTTTTTCTGTTCATTTTTAATTCATTAGTATTCCTAAGTTCAGTATGGGAAACTTCTCTGTGTTACTGTTTTAACTACGTACCCCAAAGGTAGCACAGAACCTATGCAGTGTAAGCATGTCCAGTAAATAGGAGCCTTGTAGTTTTTGTACTTCTGACTTTGTCACCTTACCTTAAGATTCTGATGATGCTTTCTTTTTTAAATGCACACGGGGGTTGCTTGTTTTCCTTTTCTTTCAAAGCAACTAGGACAAGGAAAATATTCTTGAAGTTTTGTACAGGAAATCAGAAGTTTGTCTATCAGTAAATTATGTACACTCACAATCTAAAATGACACATTATGGGAAAGAAATAGCAAGAGAACTGCTGACTTCTCATAAGAAGGCGTAGTGGGAGTCTCTCTCCTGAAACAGGTTGCAACAACTATGAAAAGCAGCTTTGTCTTCATGAACATTCAGTTTTTACAAATGTAAAAGAAACAAGATATGGGAAAATATAATGTTTTTGTCCAGGTATCATACAAAACTTTTAGGAGCAAGAGCAACAGTGTAGAGAACAATTCAGCAGGTTTGTGTAATTTATGCAGATCCCCAAGGGGCAGGAGGATCAAGACAAGTTGCATTGAACAATGAAAACTATATTCAGCTTTGCCCCCATTAGAAATGTGTGTTTTTAGCACTTAAAAACAAAATTAACTTTTTTTTTGAATGAACATGCATTTTTTAGAATACATTTTATATTTATTAAAAAAAAATTCTTCTGTTGTTAATCAACATGTATTATACAAGCAAATTCTTATGTATGTCAAACACAGTACAGGAAACACAGGTTAGTTCCACAAGGCTGGAGGCAGGGTGTGGAGCAGAGATTACTGAGAAAAAAATCTGTAAAATACAAACAGAAGAGGAAATTTAAACTTACAGGAATACTAATGTACAGCATAGCTGGTAGCCCGTCTTTTGGGTTTTGTCTTCTAGACATCTGAAGCAGTACAGCTTTGAATTCTTATCTCTACATATAATTTCACAATTTAGAAATACCTGGAAACTGACTGATTGGATTTTAGTAGGAGATCTATATTCTGGATTTCCTCATTTAAAATTGCTTACAAATACAAGCGTGTTGGAAAAAAGTCACAACTTAAAGTTACAGGCACCACTGTCTCGACTAAAAAGTCTGTCTTGTTCTGGTAAATATTTCCTATGGAGCAGCAGATAATGAAAAATGTCTTCTCCTGCCGGAATCAGTTATAGTTGGCTTTCTTTCAAACTATTAAAAATACAGGTTACTTTCATCCACCTAGCATCCACCTTGTTTGATAGAATAGGACAGATGCTGCAGTTATATGTGGTCACAAGGTACAGTTTTGAAAGAGTGGCGTCAGGCCCAGGTATCCATTCTTTCATGGGAATGTAGCATTTGGAAAATAATTTCAAAGAGCTGGCAAAGGCAAGAAAAAAAAAAAAAAAGGCAAAAATCAGTGAAATTACAGTAAGACTTCCAGTCTTACTAAGAAATTTGAATTAATATGGACTATGTCATCTACATTTCTACATGAGCTACAATGACTAATTTCTTAGAAAACTCTTATTCTGCTGTTAGCATCTAAGTGGTATTAATTTTCAGAAGTCACTGCTAATTATAAAAGTTTTACAGATTCATCGTACCTTACTGGTAAAGACTTTTGTCCCATTTTCCTCTCCTACCTCCTCATGAAGTACCATCTTCACACCTACTTTGCTTTGGAAATTTTTACTGCTTCATTGCAGTCAGTAATAAGTCTTCTGGATTTAGATCTTTTCTGGTTTTAGCTCTACAATTATTTTTGTTTGTTTCCTCCTTCCTCTTTTCTGTGGTTCTTTCTCTCCATCTTATGCGTTCTCTGCTGACTTCCCAGGTCCCAAAATCCCAACAGTGATTTTCTAATATGTTTCTAGTCAACCAACTCTTACTTCACTTCTGTAATGCTCCACATCAGCAAATGTGCAAAGATGAGTAACATGCCAGGATTTAGTGCTACATTGTTTTGCACAAACAATACTGTATTTTTATAGTCGTATCACTGACAGTTTATGCAGGGCAAAAGAACTGTTAGAGATTTGTCTTATCCCAAGGTTAACTGTTTATTATTGAGTCTATTGTGAAGAACAGCACAGGGAGTTCTTCAAAACTGTGTGGGAAAGCTCACTTCACACAGTAGTTGAAGGTCACCTTCAGCATTTTATGGCAGAAACTCGTGTAGAACACAGATGTCCTACACAAGGAGATGCCTTTGCATTATTATTTTTATTTTTTTTTGCTTGGTGAAACTACATGCATGCTAATGCATTTGTAGCTTAAGAGTCATTAAGTGAAACCTTCAAAATGGCAAAATCTATGAAAGCAAGAATTCAAACACAGAAATGGAAGAGTAAGTTTTATTGAATGATAAAAAACTAATGGCATTACAATTAAAGTTTGAGCTTTGCCAGAATACTTGTTTTCTTATTTTTCTTTTAAGTGCAACAAATCAATTATTCAGAATGTTAATCAGACTAGTAACTGTTAATTTCTCTTCAAAAACTGCATAGTTAAGCAGTTGTACAACAAATATAGAAATTTCTGCAAAACCCTGAAGAAAGATTTGATGTTTTTTTTACATTGAATCTAGTAGCAAAGACGATCACCTGCACTGGTCAGATTCTAAGTGCCTTTTACCTCTTTTCCAACTCTGTAAGAGAAGATAAACAAATGCTTAGTTAATGTAGTAGACATGTCATTTTCTATCTGCAGTTATTTGCTTTATTAAATTAGTATAAAATGTCAAGAAAAAGAAAAGGAGTTGCATAAGCTATACAAATATTATGGGACACAAACCCATCTGAACACCACATACAGTTACATAAATGAAAACAGCTGAGGTATTTATAGGATACATAATTGAGATTTTAACATCTGGTGATAAAAAACACTCTGGTTTATTGCTTTTCTTTATTATTTTTAACCCCCACATTTTTGATTCAATTTTTAAAGGCTTCCTCGTATTTCAGAGAAGTATTCCCTAAAGACAGCAAACCTGGTGCTATCAGAACCAACACAAGAAATGGAGACAGGAAGGGTTATTTTGATCTTCCTGGAAATATTACAGTGGAGAATAATAGAAGTAGAAACAATGATCCCTGCATGGCAGACAAGACCATTTTTTAAAATAAGCAAATAAAAAAAGAAAAAACATGAAAAAACACAGCAAGATGTGTAAAGATAAAAGCATATACTAGGGGATGTGGCAAAGAGTAACAGACGAGGTGATTTTGTGGTAATTACAAAAGCATGTAAAGGAAGATGTTTTTCAGTCAGTACTGTTAACTCTGTTAATCCTGCTTATTACAAGTAATGATGAACTTTTCTTAATAAAAAATGTCTGTTTACAAAAAATACTAAATATTAGCAAAATACTAGCTATAGTAGTAAGAACAATGATATGAATGAATGCGACAGTAATGGATTTACTTTAGTTTCAGTTAGTGGTGTGAGCACTCAGCTTCTCCGTAAGGCTTCTTCTGCCTATAAGGGGCTGAACTACCTATATTTGGCAACGGCTGCACAACAATTTTAAGAAACAGCTTGTTCACTTGTGGTAAAGTGACAGGGAAAAGATGAAAACAGAAAGACAAAAAATTACCTATAGAATCAATGTAATGTCAGCCAAAGAATACATGTTATCTGAAGACATTTGTTTGCCAAAGTCTACAGGGCTACTGTAACAGTTTCAACTATATCCTATAGGGTCTCCCTGTAACTTACGCAAAAGGTCACAGCAAAAAAAATATAAACTGTGTCAAGCCATACACAAGTACAAATCCTCAGTCTCATGGGATTAAATATTTGCTGTCTTCAAAAAAGTCAGAACGTTGAGCATCATACTGCAGTTAACTGAAATTTACTAACATGATTTGTATCAGTGGCCAAGTTAAACAGAATATGCACAGTCAGCAAGACGCTGATCTTAGCACTCAATTTCGACACAACCTGGTGTTCATCTCCTACAAAGATTTGGCTAGAGACAGAACTCTGATACAGAACTGAGGGAAGAATGCGTGAGGAAAAAAAAAAATCTACAGTTAGTGCAGTTACACAATTAGACACAGTATGGGTGGAACTTCTTGCTTTTCTCTACCAGCATATTTCAAGTATTAAAATACAAATTGGTTTTGCTACCATGTGTGTTTTTTTCCCCTACAACTTGAACTGCAAATTATTTTTAAATTGGAAAAATTCAGGCTAACAGGTCAGCTTGGAGCATGTTACCTCATGACAGTCTCAGTTACATCAACAACAGATAAAATTACAGGTATGTAAAATAACAATACCTGGTATTTTGTTAATTCTGCCTGCAGTAGTTTCACTTTGGACCTTTCTTGCTCTAATGCAGCATGAAGCGTAGTTACCTAAAAGCATACAGAATATTCATTTATAAAGTATGGTTAACATCTACAAGTTTATCAAGTCAATTTAGTTCTCCATTAGTATCATGTGGACAAACCAGTAGTATGTGCTGGATTCAAGAAAAACTACCAACTACAAATAAAACATTCTTTAATGACAATTATTTCCTAAGCAACATTTACAGGTTTACCTGTATAATGCTGTTGAAAGCTATAAAGTTAGAAACTCTTCTGACTTTTGAGCTCTGCATTAATTTCTTCCATAGAGCACTTAATCGATGCAATATTATGCAATAGAGATAAGTTTACTAAATCATCCTTAAAAATTACTACGTGATAATGTGTTCGGACAAATTACTAACTTGATAAGTTTAAATGAGTTAAAAGGCTTAGAACAGTAGCCGTAAACTGAAACTAAGCTTAAAAATCTTGTGTGCTCTTCACAGTGGTGGCGTGCCAACAATCATGCTTAGAAGTCATCTGCACCTCACTTGTGTTTATACAGCAGCCTTTTCCAAACCAGAGACTAGAAACAAACAAAAACAAACACAACAACAACACCTCCAGACCACCACCACCAAAAAACAACGCTGAAACAACATACAGAAAAAAAAACATCTTCTGAAGCACACTTCAGAGCTTCTGAGCTTGGGTTACCAAAGGATGACATTCTTAAGACACTGTTGAAGGCAAGATCCTTTCAGGCGTGCTGAAGTCTGCCGTCTTTCCAGAAAAAGTTTTAAGTTAATCATACTGGAGATTTACATGTCATCTGACACACAATTCATTAGCCCAGTGCTACGTAACATTTTTTACTTCAAGCAAGTTGTGGTTTCAGCTTCCTCCTATCATTGCCTTAAACAGCATTTTTGAAGTACATTAAGAAATACTTGCTTACCTGTAAGGTCAATTCATTTTTAATAATTTGTGATTCATTAACCTGTAGGAGTATTTCTGCTTTGTCTTTCACTACAGAGACAAAAAGAGACAACAAAGCATGAGGATTTTTCTAGATCTGCAGGTCTTCATCTGCAACGGCACTGTGATGTTTCTTTACTTCACTATTTTGTTACTTCTGAATAACTCTGCCTTCACTGAGACAACAGAAGATGTCTATCAAAAATAGGTATTAGCTACCAATGCCATTAGTTGCAGCTTGAAAAATTCTGAAGGTTAAACCTCAACCTTGCACTACTTATACAACACTTAACCCTGTAAGCAAATTTTGGAGACAAAATACAGAATACTCTAACTCTGTACAAGATCAGATCTGGTAAAACCACAAAGTTGCTTGGTTTTTATATTCCAACACTATTCCACATACACAGAAAAAACCTTCAGAACTTTACCTCTTTCCTTTTAAGAAGAAAAAAGTTATACTTGACTCAGAACTGATTTGAAGTAATACAGTTCCAATGAGTTAACATTATGAAGCATTCATAATATTGAGAACTACAAACAACTTAGCTTTTTTATAAACGCACTTTGCAGAAAAAAAAAGTTGTTTTTTTTTTTAAAAAAAAACCAAGATCTAACCCAGAGAGGAAACTACAAGAGCTAAATTAAGAAATTGAAAAACAAAGGCAATTTTTTAAGGCAATTAGTGTGTCTGGTATCACAGACCCAGCCAATTACTTCATACAACATTAGGCGTAGTTATCCCTTAATATCCCTAACACATAAGAAGATACTAGAATATTTATGCATGCGCAGTGTTAGAGGAGAACTATCACCATTTCATGTATAATACGGTTTAGCTGTCCCTATTCATTCTATGACAAAATTCTTCAAGTAGAGTGTTTCCAACTGTTCATAGCAGTTTACAAATATACAAGAATTGAACATTTACCAGAACCAGGGCCACTTGAGGCTAATGAGATCAGTCCAGAACAGATGAAGTCACTAGGAAAACGAAGTCCAACTCAAAGAATCACTCTACCTAAAACCTAACTAAGCAGTTTAAATTGCAAAGAATTATCTCAAAATGCAACTGATATTTGATTACATAGTATCAGAAATGCAGTAGTGTGTGGTCCAAACCCTCTGTTTTACTGGAATTGCTGTAAATAAATGGCTTTCTAGTTCTTTCTAGTCACTATGACAACTATTTTTTTAAAAAGCTGCTTGGAAGGTTTTTGCAGGTTTTTAAAATAATTTTGAAGTTTCCTGATAAAACTCTTACTTACTTTCACCTTCTTGAAGCATATTCAGAAGTTGTGCATTTCTTGCTTTTACTTCTTTATACTTTGCCTGTATGAAAGAAAATAAATTATTACCTGTATACACTATAAAAACATTATTTAAATAACCACAAATAAAAGGTTTTTGGGTTGAAAATAATCACTGCTGCAGAGAATCTGATTTGTCTTAGGTAAGTAACAACCAAAATAATGGATACGTGACAAGTGAAATGGGTGAATAACTGAAAGCCCAGAAATTAAGGTAACCACAAGCCTTAGAGGAAGTTAAAAATTGTGTCAGTACAAGAATAATCATTTAGAGCTGCCTGAATTGTAAAGGCCTGTTGCATCAAGGGCTTTATGGTTTCTTGCCAGAAAAGCATTCAGACAGCACACAATTATAAACACACTTTCTGGATAATATAAAGAGTTGTCATATTACTTGGTGTGTAGAGTAAGATCTTGCTGCTCTACAGACTATTTCATTCAGTATTTTTAGTTCGTAGTTACTGTCTCCTTTTCAACTCTTTAGAGGTTACTACTCAAGAACCCCTTTTTGATTTTTTTTCCAATCTGACACGCTTTCTTCATAAGGCAGCCTCTTCCTTAACCAGCCACCAATGCCCATTATATCCACGTATCTTAACTAAACTTATTTTTCCTGTCATGAATCTCTGGTTCCTGTAGGCTCCTGAAAGAAAACTGCACAACAAGTTCTATTTCAAGCATACTTTTTTTTTTTTTTTAAGAAGCTATCACCTTCCACTTAGAGTATCACCTAGTCCTCACAAATCTTACTCCCCCTAAAAAGTTGAAGCTACTGCTTACCCTCCAATGCACTGAAAACATGAAAAAAAGCTATTAGTATAGTTTGTGGATCATCCAGTTTCTTAATGTCATGGAACCATGCCCATGTGCATACCCAGTAACTGCAGCCCCACCACAGTTTGTTTTTTGATTGTTTGTTTATTCTTTTGTTTGTTTTAAATAATAGCACTTCCAATTCCAGTATACCAACACACTGTATGACAGCCACAAACAACAAACATTAACATTTACAGGAACTGGAAGGAAATGAAATGGCATTTTAACAGATGTGGTATTTTAATGTTTCAAAAATTTACACTTAAGGAAGACTTTTGATGGCCACCTAAAACTCTGGACTCCCTGGACAAGTTTGTAAAATTAAGCAGCTGTATCATCATCTATCATCTCACCAATATTCATATGCATTGTCTGTATTCTGCCAAATGCAGTGAAGTGCTAACAGTGCTGAATCTGAACAGATTTATACGTAAAAAATAACCTGGGGATTACAACTCTAGTACACAATGGAAACAGCTTTTAATGAAGTTTATGTCTTTAATAATATCAGTAAATCTTTGAAGCATCAGAAGACTCCCAAATCAACCTGCTCAATCTACATTAAGCAATGAATAAAAATCATAATAAAATAATTTAATCCCATGCTGCTTCACTCTTTGTGTTGCAATACCAGTTCCTTGAGGACTTTTTGCCCTTGTTGCTCTAGATACTACCCATACAGTGTTAATACTGCATGAACACATGGAAACAACTAGAGGCATTTTTCCTAGCTATTCCGGTATATAGTGATATCGTGTAATTATTAAAGAGCAAATCTATTTTCCTGGTGTGCTTCAGTATATATTGAGCCTGACTCCAGTTTTACTTGTATTTAATAGAAGACAGAATACAGGATTTCATTCTTGCTACACCGCAGCTTTAAGCTTAAACCTTTCCAAATACTGTTCTCTTTAAAGAGAGATAAAGAGAGTCCACTTCAGATAGCGGACTGAATCTCTAAAGAAAAACAACAACAAAAAACCTACAACAAGTAAGGAGTTCATGAATGCAAGAAAAGCTTATTTGAATTAAAAATAAATTCCATTTTACAAATTGGAAAAGACCCGAGGAAATCCAACTTCCTGCCCTAAGCAGAGCTAACCTCCAAGACAGATCAGATTGGTGAAGATCTTGCCTAGTCTTAGATTACTACTTTAATTTTTTTAGACTATTAACAAAATAGCAACACTAGAAAACAACTAGTAACAGATATGCCAGATACAAAGTTTATTCCTGGGTACCCTGCATTGATTCTTCTAATTATTTTTGGATTTTTAACTTAGCAAAAAAAGACCACTTCGTATAGTAGGAGTGGATTATTTTTGCTCTATAAAGACAATCTGTGTCCAAGCTAAATCATCTCTACAGATTAATACATACATTATTTCAAAATGGATAATAAGATGCAACTAAAGTTGTATTTTATTCACTGCTTTAAAGCTTTTTAAGCTACATACCTCCCACTGAGTTATTATATTTTTAAGTTGCTGAATTTCTGCATCTTTCTTTTCAAGCTCAAGCTTTAATTGTTCTGTTCTTCCATCTTTCATAACGCTTTCCTGTAAACAAGCAAGTATCATTTATTAATAACTGAGTCATGTGAATTCAGTTCTTAGGAAAGGCAACTTATTTATTATAAACTAGATTTATTTTTTTAATGGAAATTGGATCAGAGTATCTTCACAAATGCCAAAAGAATAAACAAGAAATGCAGTAATAAGTATTGGCATGTTCTGTGAGGAAGAAAGTATTTTTATCACACGTGATTTAAACACCTCTTCAGATTAATAAAAGTATTAAAAAATGTGTTATGGGATTTTGTTTGGTTTTATTCTTTATTTCTTTAGTTAGGTTCTTTAAGATTATCCTGCTTGTAATTAGTGCTATCTTCTCTCAGGTGCTCTCTTCTAATCATTGATGTAGTTTCAAGAAAATTTCTCATTTCAGAGTGACTTCCATTTTACATACCTGGTTCTGCTCATGAGATGTACAGTTATCTGTTTCATTGCAGTCAGCAAGCTGGTCTCTCATTTTTTCTCTTTTAAGTATTTTGTGAACATCATCTTCTAGCCTGCTGAAAAATCTCCCATCATTCAGTGAAGTCTGGGAAGAGCTCAGCTCCTGTCAAAGGTAAACATCATAACAGATTTCCCTTTACACGGCTTATTATTGAGCTTCATGCTTCATTGCTTCATGCTTCAACATGCTTCAAGAATAGCTTAAGTCATGGAAGACAATATCCTGATATTATTTTGCCTTGTAGACCCGGACAACATCGTGATTTCTACATAAAGAATACAATACTGGTTGAAGAGCTAGAAATTAAAGGTCATCATTTAACTGATTGTGGGATTACACGAAAGATCTGATTTTAAATTAGATTTAAATACTTTTGCACTATGCCCTCCCTGTTTTGTTTCACTTCAGTGTTAACTGTTCTTCCCCCTAAGAGCTTTAATACTGTTGCACTGTACCGCAACATAGTAACATTACAACACTTTCTTAACCTAACATGCTTCTTGTTTGTACTACGACTTTTATTTTTGAACATGCAAATTTGCAATTTGCATCAAATTTTAAGACTATCTGAAAACTAAAGAAGCAAGAGCTATCTCTAAGAAAGCCAACACTATGTTCTCAAGTACTACACTCCAGACACACATCCATATTAAATCTGCGTCTGTATAAGTTTTCCAAATGAAAATCAGCCAGTTTGGGAATATATATTGTCACTACAGAGAGTGCCAAAGTAAGTACTTTGTAAATATAAGAATTATTCTTATTTAGTAAGAAGATTTAGTTGAGTAAGAAGAAATTAAGACTTACCTCATGTTTTTTAGCAAGGTTATCTGAAAAGAATGGAAAAAAAGAAATGACAAGAAGAAGTCACTGTAATCTTATACAGCACACTATTAAAGCAAGCCATTTTGAAAAGCGGGGACAAAAAAAAAGTATTGGAGTTCTTCAACATTAATCACCTCTCAATGCCACATTAAAAAAGTAAAAAGCATTAGAAGTAAAGATTATAAGGTGCATTTTGGGTTAATCTCTGTATATTTGATTTTTTCCCAGTTCTTTCACACTATTTAAATCTAAAGCAGCATCCCATATACATTGGCTTCAGTTAAAGTGGAAGGCAATGTTTTTGGTACATACGCTTACAACTTTTTGTTTGGTATTGTTTGTTTTTTTTAACTTAGGCTTTTATAGCATATTTCTCACTGTATGCCTGAATGCCTTCCATTGCCTCGTCTTAAGATACTAATGTTGTGCTATTTATCTTTTTCTTATATTCAAATTCTCTGGAAAGAACGTGGTTAATAATACTGTAAATTAGATAAAAAAAACATCCTTAGAAAGAGGATGTTAGAAAACAAGTAACTTTCTTCCTTTTCCAGACTCTACCTTAACCTTACTTCTTCACTAAATTTCAGCAGCTTTTCTCTATAATCAAAAATTAAAAAGTTCTAAACACAAATTCTTTCTGTATTTGCTCATTTTAATAAAAAAACGGTATTGAAGAAAGGCAAACCAACTTGCCTTTCAAAACAGAAAAACTCAGTTGCCTGAAGAATACAGATATACTACATCACTCCAAAAAAACACTTACAGATTAAATAGGACACAGTGTTTGAGTTTACTTCCCACCCCAGGGATACAATAAATTATATTTTCTTTAACCTTTTATTTTTCCCTGCTAATTTAACTAGTCTATTATTATATAATGAACATTTAGATTTTAGACTTTGTAGGACATGTTAACTTCAACTCATTTAGTGTTTGTTCATACACAGTATCAATGAACAGAGACAGAAGGTCATTTTGCTGTTAGCATACACACTATCAAAATTCCAAGTAGAACAGCTCACATGGTATGATAAGGCATACCTATATTACTGTCTGACTGAAAATCTTTCAGGGACACAGTGAGAGGTTTGTCTTTTCCTTGCTGGTTCTTTCTTTTCTCTTTCTTATTCACAGACTTTGACTGAGGTGAAGTACATTCATTGTTTTCATATTCCTAGAAGAATAAAGTCCCACTGGTATAATTTTCTTCAATACCCAAATATTGTTTTACCTGAAGCTTTATAAATGAAAAATATGGTGATGATATATTAAAGGAGACTTTGGCCTGAACAGGAATTTGCAGACTTCAGATTGGTTTAAAGAGTATAAGGCACACGTCAGCAATTAAGCATCGGTTCTGTTTTCTGAAGTAGAGCATTGCTCTTCACTAAACCACAAATGAATTATCAGCCTAATACCCCCTCAATCACCTCTACAGTTTTATATAAAAACTCAGATGGAGAATATAAGGTAATCAAATGCAAGAAGGTTAGCATTTTCTTTTTTTAAAAAAAAAATAAACAGTCTACTGTACCTTCATTTTATTCTCGAAATACGTTTATTCATTCAGGAGAAGTAAGAGTAATTAGTGTGCAGCAATGCTCTAACAGCTGTCTCCTTTTGAAATCAGACAGGCTGGTACATGATATCCATTTGAATCTAAATAACACCTCCCCCCCATATCTGCATTAGCATTTTTAGCGAAGTGTCGCTATCCCAGATGTTTTGTTCTATTTTAGCCTAATCAGTCTTAAGGAAGAAATGTTATACGAAAAAATATGGAAATTGAGTACTTTTCTTTCCATGAAAACAATGTTTTTAACCTGTACTCATGTGTACTGTTTATTGAAAGGTAATTCTCAAGAAGTCTGCACAAAATAAAAACACTACTATGCCTGAAGATTGTCTTCACTTTCAAAAATAACTTCTAGTACACCAGTTAAAAATTCAGCTCTGGGTTTTAAGCATTGTGGTATTCTCCCTCCTCAAATAACTGAAGTACCATATGAATATATTTGCATAGAAGTGCACGTGTAGATTTTATTTCTTCATGATGCGTAATTATGGTTAAACTTCTATTTTTTGTAACATTTTATTGTCTCCTGAGTTATTGCTAAGAAATAAGTACCTGTTAGAAATTAATATTTATTTAACCATACTTTTAAAGAAAACTCCTTGGTATTTTGTAAGAACCACTCAGAAAATAGCAGTCTGAACCAATCTATTCCTTGACCAGCTGAGGGAAATGTATACAGCTTATCAGAAATGAAATATTTAGAACAGAGGAAAGTTGTTAGTGAAAATGCAAAAGTTTTAAACATAACTAACAGTTTCAGAGAAGTCAGTGCTTTGATCTTCTGACTCTCCAAGTGTGCCAGATTCGTTCTGAGCAAGGTCAGCATCTCTTGTTGTACTCTTCACAGGCCAATTAAAAACAAAACAAACAAACCATCCAAAATAATTTTAGATATGGTTTTTCTCAAATCCTCTGTTTTTCTAAACTCTCAAGGATCTGAGGAGTAGAGGCAGACAATGTAAATGAGAGAGCTGTACTTTTAAGAGTGATTTACTTTACTTTTAAAATTCAAATCTCAAAAACTTCTACTGTTTTTACATTAGGATGAATCCCACAAATACCTTTTTGTGCTCTTCATACTCCAGTTTGCTCAGCAGCAATGCTTTTTCAAGATCAGCTTCAAACATTTCAGATGTCAGCTGAAGAAACAAAATTAACATTCCTTGTGACTGGTTTGTTAAAACATTAAAAAAAAATAAAAAATAAAAATAGCAGACCAAACTGAGACCACATTAAAATTTCTGTTTTGATACATGTATCAGTAGAGTAACCAGAAAGCTTCACTGATGTGAACATGGCGTTATTAACAACAGATATAACTTTTGGTATTATGAGTAATAAAATAACTTGCTTTGGGAAACATTTTGATAGATGTAAGCACACAGTAAGTTATAAAAATCTTTATGGAACATGTATCCCATCTTGAAGACTTGTTTATGAGATTTCAGACTAAAAATAAAAATAATTTTAAACAAAAGTCAGAGGGATGCTAAGGGATTAAAAGCATCATCATCAAAAGATTATCAGAAAGTCTGTGTTCTTTCATTGCACAGCAAAGAGTAAGCACCCCTTTTTTAAAAAATCGCTTAACAGGAGAGCAGAGCTAAGCCAACCTGAACGATTGAAATATTTTCCTTTTCTATTTCTGAGAACAGAAGTGCAGCATGCAGCAAGGAGAATGGAGAGAAAAAAGTGGGGAGGAAAGGTTTTACAGAGACAATGGTGAGCTTTCTTCTGTTTGATTTTTGTTTGTTTTCCAAACTTGTTTCTTAGTTTTCTTTCAGTACTAGAATCAGTAATTAGGAGTTTTTAAACTGACATTAAGTTTAACTGACTGAAATTCCCACCCAGATCAGTGAACTGCTTTTGCCCACAACTGCTGAATCCATTCTGGCCATGGTAACTATCTACCAAAAATTAGGACTTTTCTATTACACTGAAAAGCTCCATCTGAACATGAAAAAAAAAGAGAATGAGGATAGGGGAAAAAATACCAGAAAGAGAATAGTTAACATACAGAAATATGATACGTTCACAAAAAGATTAACTTAGTATTTATCACTTAATGTGTCTGTAAGCAGTAATTTAGAATCCCGTGTGCTAAATAATTATCACAAAGCGGTGCTGACATAATGTTACTATGAATATTAAAGAAATGCATTATGTGATCTCTAATACAACAATAACCCTATCATAATTAATTTACCTAGTAGTCATTCAGTTCTGGACAGGGCTGAGCATGTTTGAAGCTGTCTGTAAGCACAACAGAGGTCACTACTTCTAAAGCACTCCACTGAGCTGCTGCTTAGACCTGACTATTCTCAAAGACAGTCATCCAAAAGACTCCCAAGCACATTCAGTCCTGCTTCAGTGCTCACAGTCTTAGTTTCAGCATAGTCTCATTATCACTTAAACATATCCAAAATCCAGAACCCACAGATTCCTTTTGTTATGTACTCGTGATACACTTCTAATAACTAAGCTCTGAGTACATGTAATACCCCTCATAAATAGAAATACATGCACAAAACTTAGTGACTCTCTTCAAAGTTTTCCTGAAGAAAGACTAGTATTATCCATCATATTTACACAATAGCTCCATAGTTAGGACAAACTTAACTTTTGATGTCCTCTAGTCAAAATCCAGTAGAAGGAAACTGTGATGAAATATGGCAAATTGAAAGGTAAATATGCCAAGTGGAACTCTTAATGTATTGGGAGCTGCTCTTTGTGGAAGTGCATCCCTTTCTACAACATCCACAGCAGGGAGCTGCTGTTTCTCATCTGGTGCTGAGTATCACCCTCCCTTACAGTACACCATTCAACATTTACCTCTTCATCAATACTGTATTATTGGACAAGGGAAACTGTGGAAGTGAGAGAGTAGGATTTCATGCCTTCTGAATGTGAACAGTCTGAGTCCGTATCTCTTCTCTCTGATAAACATGTGCAAGTTGCAATTTGAACCTTCCTGTTAATCAGTTTCTCCCATTCAGAGATGTTTTTATTAAATCTGATGATACTGTCAGTATAATTTTTACCCCCACCAAAAAAAAAAAAAAAAAA